>NC_057810.1:189433765-189733765 GCF_018294505.1 Triticum aestivum | reverse complement strand
ATAACCTTGGAGCAACTGTGGCACGTAGACTTCAGCACGACGCTAATAATGGCTGGTTCTATGGCAGAATTTATGCCACGCATTTAGCATGAGGGATGGGTGTTTCACCTTTGCCCTTTGACCCTATCCTACCCACACAGTATTTAGGTTTTAACACCTTAAAAGAACATAAGATTCTCAAGGGAAAGGTTGATAACTTCACTTACAATCTATTGTTTAACCAAACATCTATTTTGCATACATATTTGCTTGTGCCTACTCTTTTTGACTATCACAGCAAGGGAAGATATTTTGTTCTTGAGAGCGAGGACCGAGCTCACGATGCAACAGTGGAGGCAGCACGGCAGGCCGAGGCATCCGCATCGAGAGCTTCCATGAGCTACCACACCGATTACTATCCAGGCTACTGATCAACTACCAAGTTAGGCCAAAAGCCTAAGCTTGGGGGAGTACGTGTTCTCACCGACATTATATTTATGTTCATTCATATCATTCTATTTGTCGGTGTTCACACTTTTTCATTGTATGATCCATGCTTAGATTTATTTTCTTGCTTTCCTCTTGTGTTTGAAAAACTTTAGAAAAACCAAAAAATTATTAAAATTAGTTGTAGTAGTTACTTTATGTGCATGCTTAGTAGTAATATTAAAAAGTAAAACCCAAAAAGATTTCCTTTTTCTTCTTTTGCTTGTTGGGAGCTTTCCCGTGTAAACAGTTTTTCTCGTTTTTGCTTTTCCCTTTTATTTGCATGTCCTAGAAAACCAAAAACTCCAAAAATATTTTAGTGTATTTCTCTGAATTTCTTTTCTTTTTATTCGAGTCTTACCGAGGCGAAGACCACGATGAAAATGTTGAGTGGTTCTCATATGAATAATTGTTGAACTAATAAAGAGCACATTTTACCTTGTCTTCTCCTGTTGAATAAAATGTTTGCAGATTCCAGCTTAGTCCACGACACTCTGGCACTATTATTATTTTCATATCATTCGGTCGTGCAAGTGAAAGGCAATAATGATGATACTCGATGAACTGGTTGTGGTAGAGAGAAACTGGTATGACTCGACTTGTTCTGTTTGTGTAAATATGTTTAACCTAGTATCCATGATTCAGCCCATTATGATTAAACATGTTTGCAATGACAATTAGAGATTATGGTTTCTCATGCCATGCATAAGTAGCTAGGAGTAGATAATGATTTATCTTGGATTTCAACATTGCATTAAAATGATTGTGATGTAGTATGATGATATGGTATCCTCCTTTGAATGTTCGAGTGGCTTGAATTGGCACATGTTCATGCATGTAGTTGAATCAAAACCAACATAGCCTCTGTGATATTTATGTTCATGGTGCTCATATCCTACTCATGCTAGTGTCCAATGTTACTTATGCATAATGCATGGTTTTGATCGTTGTTGCTCTCTACCTGGCCACTTCTCAATCTAATTGCTAGCCTTCGCCTGTACTAAGTGGGAATTCTGCTTGTACATCAAAAACATTGAACCCAAAGTTATTCCAGATGAGTCCACCATACCTACCTATATACGGTATTACCCTGCCGTTCTAAGTAAATTTGCATGTGCCACCTCTAAAAACTTCTAAATAAATATCATTTTGTGTGCCTCGATCGTTCATGGAACGACAGGAGGTAGTCGGTATATTCCATGCTAAGCGGGTTATTCTCAGGTCGAGTGTTTATTCACTCGCCATCGCACGAGAAAAGGGCGGTAATAGGGATGCCCAGTCCCAAACTGCAAACATGAAAAAGAGTTAATCTCTTAAATAATCAAACAAAAACTCCCAATGGAGTCAAAACCTTTACTTTTATCGCTTGGGAACCGCCACTAGCATGCTTAGCATGGAAGATATTGATAAGTGATGGTCGTGAAGTAAATGAGAAGGGTGCATGTCTCAAAATATCATTTATCTCTGTTTTAAAAACTTGAGCTCTGGTGCCTCTGGAAATCACTGCTTCCCTCTGCGAAGGGACTATCTATTTACTTTTATGTTGTGTCATCACCTTATAAAACAAGTGCCAGAAACTAAGAGAGCACAACTGTCATGACTTATGCATTGTGTGTAGCTAATGTTAGGTGCATCATGACTGGATCTTTTCTACCATGAATTACAATGTTTAGTCGCTACTTGGACTTTGGAGGTGCTCTGCATTTATGTTTTGCAGTCTCAGAAAGGGCTAGCGAGATACCACTATTGTCATATTATATGATGGTTGTTTTGACAACCTGTTGCCGTTTGAGATATCTTATTATTGCTTGCTAGCTGATTATGTCATTGATATGAGTCATTATCATCTTTAAGAGTTATTGTCGGCATGGTTAGTTATAATGTTGGCTGAAATCCTGATTGATGTTTAAGCTTATTTATGCAAACAAGAGCAAAAGAGTTCGTAAAAGTTTTTCTTTTTCACTTTCAGTTTATCAACTAAATTGCTTGAGGACAAGCAAAGGTTTAAGCTTGGGGGAGTTGATACATTTCCAACGTATCTACTTTTCCTACCGCTTTTCCTCTTGTTTTGGACTCTAATTTGCATGATTTGAATGAAACTAACCCCGGACTGACGCTGGTTTCAGCGGAACTACCATGGTGTTGTTTTTGTGCAAAAATAAAAGTTCTGGGAATGGAACGAAACTTCACGAGGAATTTTTATATAATATATATGAATTTCTGGAGCCAAGACCTACCGGAGAGGGGCCCCTGGGTGAGCACAACCCACCAGGGTGCGCCCCCCTCTCCTTGCACGCCCAAGTGGGTTGTCCCTACCTGGTGGCCCCGCAGACCCTGAATCTGACGCTATAAAATCCTATTTTCGGAGAAAAAAACAGGGTGAAAGAATTATCGCGATCCACGAGACGGAGCCGCTGCCAAGCCCTGTTCTTCCTCAGGAGGGCAGATCTGGAGTCCATTTGGGGCTCCGGAGAGGGGGATCTTCGTTCTTCGTCATCACCAACCCTTCTCCATCGCCAATTCCATGATGCTCCCCACCGGGAGTGAGTAATTCCTTTGTAGGCTCGCTGGTCGGTGAGGAGTTGGATGAGGTTCATCATGTAATCGAGTTAGTTTTGTTAGGGCTTGATCCCTAGTATCCACTATGTTCTTAGATTGATGTTGCTACGACTTTGCCATGCTTAATGCTTCTCACTTTGGGCACGGGTGCCATGAACTCAGATCTGAACTATTTATGTTATCATCATTATATCCATGTTCTCGATCCGATCTTGCAAGTTATAGTCACCTACTATGTGTTATGATCCGGCAACCCCGGAGTGACAACAACCGGGCCCACTCCCGGTGATGACCGTAGTTTGAGGAGTTCACGTATTCACTATGTGTTAATGCTTTGTTCTGGTTCTCTATTAAAAGGAGGCCTTAATATCCCTTAGTTTACAATATGGACCCCACTGCCATGGGAGGGTAGGACAAAAGATGTCATGCAAGTTCTTTTAATAAAGCACGTATGACTATTTACGGAATACATGCCTACGTTATATCGATGAACTGGAGCTAGTACTGTATTGCCATACGTTATAACTGTTTCATGATGAATATCATCCAACAAGTCACCGATCCAATGCCTACGAATTTATCCTATATTGTTTCTGCTAAGTTACTACTGCTATCATCACTGCTACACTTGCTACAAAATTACTGCTATCACTGTTACCGTTACCGTTACTACTGTTACCATTATCAAAACTATCATACTACTTTGCTACTAATTACTTGTTGCAGATAATTCATCTCCAGGTGTGGTTGAATTGAAAACTCAGCTGCTAATACCTTCAAATATTCTTTGGCTCCCCTTGTGTCGAATCTATAAATTTGGGTTGAATACTCTACCCTCGAAAACTGTTGTGATCCCCTATACTTGTGGGTTATCAACAATGTCTCGTCATAACTGGCGTTTAAACAAATGTGAAGCAGTAGAAGAAGTAAATCAGATGCAAGATGCAAACAACATCACACTACCAAGTTAAAGGTCTCTCGTCATTAGTGCCATTGCATATTCACAACATTGCATATTCACAGCTTATGAGGTGTAAACTAAGTAGAAGGCATTTCAACAAATTAGAAGCAATGGAAGCTAGACACCATATGAAAGATGCAACGAATATCACTCTACCAAGTTAAAACGGTCTCGTCATAAGTGCCATTCCAACAAATTAGAAGTAGTACAATCTAGAAAAGAATGCGAGATGTAACCTATATCACACTCCTAAGTCAAACGTGTCTTATGATAAGTGATTGTTGCAGGTTAGACAACATTAGTACTTTGATGTAAGAACATGGTGTGATAGACAGATATTGTATGTTCTAGAAACAGGAACACATGTCTTATTCACAAGTATAATGTGTAAATTAAGCAGATGGGATTCAACAAAATTAGAAGCAATACAAGCTAGACATCATACATAACATGCAACCACATATAACAGTGCCAAGTTAGAGGGAGTGATACGTCTCCAACGTATCTATAATTTTTGATTGCTCCATGCTACTTTATCTACTGTTTTGGACTATATTGGGCAATATTTTCCACTTTTATATTACTTTTGGGACTAACCTATTAACCGGAGGCCCAACCCGGAATTGCTGTTTTTTTTGCCTATTTTAGTGTTTCGAAGAAATGGAATATCAAACGGAGTCCAAACGGAATGAAACCTTCGGGATCGTGATTTTCCAATCGGACATGATCCAGGAGTCTTGGACCCTACTCCAAGCAGTGTCCGAGGAGGTCACGACCCCCCTACCTCATGGGCCCCTCGACGCTCCACCGACGTACTCCTTCCTCCTATATATACCTACGTATCCCCGAACGATCAGAACAGGACCCAAAAAGACCTAATTCCACCGCCGCAACCTTTTGTATCCACCAGATCCCATATTGGGGCCTGTTCCGGAGCTCCGCCGGAGGGTGCATCCACCACGGAGGGCTTCTACATCATCACCGTAGCCCCTTCGATGAAGTGTGAGTAGCTTACTTCAGACCTTTGGGTCCATAGCTAGTAGTTAGATGGCTTCTTCTCTCTTTTTGGATCTCAATACAATGTTCTCCCCCTCTCTCGTGGAGATCTATTCGATGTAATCTTCTTTTTGCGGTGTGTTTGTTGAGACCGATGAATTGTGGGTTTATGATCCAGTATTATCTATGGAAAATATTTGATTCTTCTCTGAATTCTTTTATATATAATTGAGTTATCTTTGCAAGTCTCTTTGAATTATCCTTTTTGGTTTGGCCAACTAGATTGGTAGTTCTTGCAATGGGAGAAGTGCTTAGCTTTGGGTTCAATCTTGCGGTGTCCTTACCCAGTGATAGAAAGGGTTGCAAGGCACATATTGTATTGTTGCCATCGAGGATAAAAAGATGGTTTTTTTATCATATTGCATGAATTTATCCCTCTACATCATGTCATCTTGCTTAAGGCGTTACTCTGTTTTTACTTAATACTCTAGATGCATGCTGGATAGCGGTCAATGAGTGGAGTAATAGTAGTAGATGCAGAATCGTTTCGATCTACTTGTTTTGGATGTGATTCCTATATACATGATCATTGCCTAGATATACTCATAACTGTGCTCAATTCTGTCAATTGCTCAACATTAATTTGTTCACCCACCGTAGAATACTTATGCTCTTGAGAGAAGCCACTAGTGAAACCTATGGCCCCCGGGTCTATTCTCATCATATCAATCTATATCAGTTTATTTACTTGCTTTGTTTTTTTACTTTGCCTTTTACTTTTTTACTTTGCATCTATCTATCAAAAATACCAAAAATATTATCTCTATCAGATCTCACTCTCGTAAGTGACCGTGAAGGGATTGTCAACCCCTAAGCATTGGTTGCGAGTTGCTATCGTTTTGTGTAGGTACGAGGGACTTGTGTGTGGTCTCCTACTGGATTGATACCTTGGTTCTCAAAAACTGAGGGAAATACTTACACTACTTTGCTGCATCATCCTCTCCTCTTCGGGGAAATCCAACGCAGTGCTCAAGAGGTAGCAAGAATAATTTCTGGCGCCGTTGCCAGGGAGGCTCACGCAAGCAAGTCAACCATACCAAGTACCCATCGCAATCCCTATCTCTCGCATTACATTATTTGCCATTTGCCTCTCGTTTTCCTCTCCCCCACTTCACCCTTGCCGTTTTATTTGCCCTCTCTTTCCCAATCTCCTCCTCTCTTTCCCGTTAGCCTTTTCCCTTTCCCTTTCTGTTTTCTTGTGTGTTGGATTACTTGTTGCCATCGTGCAAGATAATACCAAGTTGTGTGATTTCTCGAATACCAATAATAATGATTTCCTTAGTACTCCGATTGCTCCTCTTAATAATGATGAGTCTTGTGAAATCAATACCACTTTGCTGAATCTTGTTATGAAAGATCAATTTGCCGGCCTTCCTAGTGAAGATGCCGCTACTCATCTAAACAATTTTGTTGATTTGTGTGATATACAAAAGAAGAAAGATACGGATAACAATATTGTCAAATTGAAGTTATTTCCATTTTCACTTAGAGATCGTGCTAAAGTTTGGTTTTCATCTTTGCCTAAAAATAGTATTGATTCTTGGAACAAGTGCAAAGATGCTTTTATCTCTAAGTACTTTCCTCCCGCTAAGATTATCACTCTTGGGAACGACATCATGAATTTTAAACAACTTGATCATGAGCATGTTGCCCAATATTAGGAAAGAATGAAATTAATGCTTCGCAATTGCCCTACTCATGGTTTGAATTTATGGATGATCATACAAAAAATTTATGTCGGATTGAATTTTGCTTCTAGAAATCTTTTAGATTCGGCCGCGGGAGGCACGTTTATGGAAATTACATTAGGGGATGCTACCAAATTGCTTGATAATATTATGGCTAATTATTCTCAATGGCACACCAAAAGATCTTCTAGTAAAAAAGTGCATGCTATAGAAGAAATCAATGTTTTGAATGAAAAGATGGATGAACTTATGAAGATGTTTGCTCCGAAAAATACTCCTCTTGATCCCAATGATATGCCTTTATCTACTTTGCTTGAGAATAATAATGAATCTATGGATGTGAATTTTGTTGGTAGGAATTGTTTTGGAAACAACGCTTATAGAGGGAATTTTAATCCTAGGCCTTATCCTAGTAATCCTTCTAGTAATTATGGAAATTCCTACAATAACTCTTATGGAAATTTTAATAAGATTCCCTCTGAATTTGAGAGTAGTGTTAAAGAGTTTATGAATTCACAAAAGAATTTTAATACTTTGCTTGAAGAGAAATTGCTTAAAGTTGATGATTTGGCTAGGAACGTTGATAGAATTCCCTTGAAATCGATTCTTTAAAGCTTAGATCTATTCCTCCTAAGCATGATATCAATGAATCTCTCAAAGCCATGAGAATTTCCATTGATGAGTGCAAGGAAAGAACCGCTAGGATGCGTGCTTCAAAAGATGCCTTTATTAAAGCGTGTTCTTCCAATTCCTATGAAAATCAAGATGAAGATCTAAAAGTTATTGATGTGCCCCCCTTTAAATCTTTGTTTTGCAATATGAATCTTGATGAAACTGAATATGATCTTCCTTTACCTAGAGGGCGTTCTAAGAATTTGGAGTTTCTAGATCTTGATGATGAAATTGATGAAAGTGGGATTGAAAGAAATAAAAATCTAGATGTTGCTAAACCCACTATTTTGGATCTCAAGGAATTTAATTATTAAAGTTGCTCTTTGATTGGTTGTATTTCCTTGTTGCAATCCGTGCTAGATTCTCCTCATGCTTATAGTCAAAATAAGGCCTTTACCGAACATATTGTTGATGCTTTGATGCAATCTTATGAAGAAAAACTTGAGTTGAAAGTTTCTATCCCTAGATGAGTGGGAACCTAATATTAAAATTAAAAATAAAGATTTTGAGTTTCATGCTTTGTGTGATTTGGGCGCTAGTGTCTCTACTATTCCCAAAACTTTATGTGATTTGCTAGATTTCTGTGATTTTGATGATTGCTCTCTAAACTTGCATCTTGCGGATTCCACTATTAAAAAACATATGGGAAGAATTAATGATGTTCTTATTGTTTCAAATAGGAATTATGTGCCCGTATATTTTATCGTTCTTGATATAGAATGCAATCCTTCATGTCCTATTATTCTTGGTAGACCTTTCCTTAGAACGATTGGTGCAATTATTGATATGAAGGAAGGGAATATTAGATTCCAATTTCCCTTAAAGAAGGGTATGGAACACTTCCCTAGAAAGAAAATAAAATTACCATATGAATCTATCATGAGAGCCACTTATGGATTGCCTACCAAAGATGGCAATACCTAGATCTATCCTTGCTTTTATGCCTAGCTAGGGGCGTTAAACGATAGAGCTTGTTGGGAGGCAACCCAATTTTATTTTATGTTTTTGTTTTTTCTTATGTTTAGGAATAAATAATCCATCTACCTTCTGTTGGGATGTGGTTTTATGTTTTAATTAGTGTTTGTGCCAAGTAGAACCTATAGGATAACCTACGATGATAGTTGACTTGATTCTGCTGAAAAACAGAAACTTTGCGCGCACGAATTTAGTTATGTTAAATCACAGGAACGTGATTTTGTGTTTATTCTTTTTGCTGCTGGTCAGTAAACAAATTTTCCAGTACTTACTATTTTTGTAGAATTTTTAGAGTTCGAGAAGTTTGAGTTAGTTACATATTTCTACAGACTATTCTGTTTTTGACAGATTCTGTTTTTCATGTGTTGTTTGCTTATTTTGATGAATCTATGGCTAGTAAAATAGTTTATAATCCATAGAGAAGTTGGAATACAGTAGGTTTAACACCAATATAAATAAAGAATGAGGTTATTACAGTACCTTGAAGTAGTCTTTTGTTTTCTTTCTCTAACAGAGCTCACGAGATTTCTGTTGAGTTTTGTGTTATGAAGTTTTCAAGTTTTGGGTGAATTCTTTTGATGAATTATGGAACAAGGAGTGGCAAGAGCCTAAGCTTGGGGATTCCCATGGCACCCCCAAGATAATCCAAGGACACCAAAAAGTCAAAGCTTGGGGATGCCCCAGAAGGCATCCCCTCTTTTCGTCCACTTCCATCGGTAATTTGGAGCTATATTTTTATTCACCAACATGATATGTGTTTTGCTTGGAGCGTCTTGTATTATTTGTGTCTTTGCTTGTTAGTCTACCACAATCATCCTTGCTGTACACATCTTTTGAGAGAGCCATACATGAATTAGAATTTGCTAGAATACTCTATGTGCTTCACTTATATCTTTTGAGCTTGATAGTTTTGCTCATAGCGCTTCACTTATATCTTTTGAGCGTGATAATTTTTGCTCTAGTGCTTCACTTATATCTTTTAGAGCATGGTGGTGGATTTGTTTTAAAGAAACTATTGATCTCTCATGCTTCACTTAGATTATTTTGAGAGTCATTAATAGCATGGTAATTTGCTTAATGTTAGTATACTTGGTGTTCAAGATATGTGAAACTTTCTTTTGAGTTAATTGAATACTAAGATAACCTTGATGCTTGATAATTGTTTTGAGATATGGAGGTGATAATATCAAAGTCGTGCTAGTTGGGTGATTATGAATTTGAGAAATACTTGTGTTGAAGTTTGCAAGTCCCGTAGCATGCACGTATGGTTAAAGTTGTGTAACAAATTTGAAACATGAAGTGTACCTGGCTTGTGCATCCTTATGAGTGGCGGTCGGGGACGAGCGATGGTATTTTCCTATCAATCTATCCCCCTAGGAGCATGCGCGTAGTACTTGATTTTTGATGACTTCTAAATTTTTGCAATAAGTATATGAGTTCTTTTGACTAATGTTGAGTCCACGGATTATACGCACTCTCACCTTTCCGCCTTTGCTAGCCACTTCGGTACCGTGCATTGCCCTTTCTCACCTTGAGAGTTGGTGCAAACTCTGCCGGTGCATCCAAACCCCGTGATATGATACGCTCTATCACACATAAACCTCCTTATATCTTCCTTAAAACAGCCACCATACCTACCTATAATGGCATTTCCATAGCCATTCCGAGATATATTGCCATGCAACTTCCATCATCATATTCATGACATACATTACTTTTGTCATATTGCCATTGCATGATCATGTAGCTGACATCGTATTTGTGGCAAAGCCACCATGCATTATTTTTCATACATGTCACTCTTGATTCATTGCACCATCCCGGTACACCGCCGGAGGCATTCATATAGAGTCATATCTTGTTCTAAGTTTCGAGTTGTAATCTTTTTGTTGTAATCAATAGAAGTGTGATGATCATCATTATTAGAGCATTGCCCAAATAAAAAAAAGAGAAAGGCCAAAAAAGGCCCAAAAAATATATATATAAAAGGGCAATGCTACTATCTCTTTTTCCACACTTGTGCTTCAAAGTAGCACCTTGTTCTTCATGTAGTGAGTCTCATATATTGTGCTTCAAAGTAGTACCTTGTTCTTAATGTAGTGAGTCTCATAAGTTGTCCTTTTCATACTAGTGGGAATTTTTCATTATCGAACTTGGCTTGTATATTCCTACGATGGGCTTCCTCAAATGCCCTAGGTCTTCGTGAGCAAGCGAGTTGGATGCACGCCCACTAGTTTTCTTTTGTTGAGCATTCATAGCTCTAGTGCATCCGTTGCATGGCAATCCCTACTCCTCATGTTGACATCAATTGATGGGTATCTCCATAGCCCATTGATTATCCTCATCAATGTGAGACTTTCTCCTTTTTTGTCTTCTCCACACAATCCCCATCATCATATTCTATTCCACCCATAGTGCTATATCCATAGCTCACACTCATGTATTGCGTGAAGGTTGAAAAAGTTTGAGATTATTTAAGTATGAAACAATTGCTTGGCTTGTCATCAGGGGTATAGAAGTTGGGAACATCTTTGTGTGACAAAAATGAAGCATAGCCTAACTATATGATTTTGTAGGGATGAACTTTCTTTTGCCATGTTATTTTGAGAAGACATGATTGCTTTGATTAGTATGCTTGAAGTATTATTATTTTTGTGTCAATATGAACTTTTGCCTTGAATCTTTCGGATCTGAATATTCATGTCACAATTAAGAAGATTTACATTGAAATTATGCCAAAGTATCACTTCGCATCAAAAATTCCTTTTTATCATTTACCTACTCAAGGACGAGCAAGAATTAAGCTTGGGGATGCCTGATACGTCTCCAACGTATCTATAATTTTTGATTGCTCCATGCTACTTTACCTACTGTTTTGGACTATATTGGGCTTTATTTTTCACTTTTATATTACTTTTTGACTAACCTATTAACCGGAGGCCCAGCCCAGAATTGTTGTTTTTTGCCTTTTTCAGTGTTTCGAAGAAACGGAATATCAAATGGAGTCCAAGCGGAATGAAACCTTCGGGATCGTGATTTTCCAACCGAATGTGATCCAGGAGACTTGGACCCTACTCCAAGCAGTGTCTGAGGAGGTCACGAGGGTGGAGGGCGCGCCCCCTAGACGCGCCCCCCTACCTTGTGGGCCCCTCAACGCTCCACCAACATACTCCTTCCTCCTATATATACCTATGTATCCCCGAACGATCAGAACAGGAGCCAAAAAAACCTAATTCCACCGCCGCAACCTTCTGTATCCACGAGATCCCATCTTGGGGCCTGTTCCGGAGCTCCGTCGGAGGGGGCATCCACCACGGAGGGCTTATACATCATCACCGTAGCCCCCTTTACTTCAGACCTTCGGGTCCATAGCTAGTAGCTAGATGGCTTCTTCTCTCTTTTTGGATCTCAATACAATGTTCTCCCCCTCTCTCGTGGAGATCTATTCGATGTAATCTTCTTTTTGCGGTGTGTTTGTTGAGACTGATGAATTGTGGGTTTATGATCCAGTATTATCTATGGAAAATATTTGATTCTTCTCTGAATTCTTTTATGTATGATTGAGTTATCTTTGCAAGTCTCTTCGAATTATCCTTTTTCGTTTGGCCAACTAGATTGGTAGTTCTTGCAATGGGAGAAGTGCTTAGCTTTGGGTTCAATCTTGCAGTGTCCTTACTCAGTGACAGAAAGAGTTGCAAGGCACGTATTGTATTGTTGCCATCGAGGATAACAAGATGGTTTTTTATCATATTGCATGAATTTATCCCTCTACATCATGTCATCTTGCTTATGGCGTTACTCTGTTTTTAACTTAATACTCTAGATGCATGTTGGATAGCGGTCGATGAGTGGAGTAATAGTAGTAGATGCAGAACCGTTTCGATCTACTTGTTTTGGACGTGATGCCTATATACATGATCATTGCCTAGATATACTCATAACTATGCTCAATTCTGTCAATTGCTCAACAGTAATTTGTTCACCCACCGTAGAATACTTATGCTCTTAAGAGAAGCCACTAGTGAAACCTATGGCCCCCGGGTCTATTCTCATCATATCAATCGCTATCACTTTATTTACTTGATTTGTTTTTACTTTGCCTTTACTTTTACTTTGCATCTATCTATCAAAAATACCAAAAATATTATCTCTATTAGATCTCACTGTCGTAAGTGACCATGAAGGGATTGACAACCCCTAAGCGTTGGTTGCGAGTTGCTATTGTTTTGTGTAGGTACAAGGGACCTGTGCGTGGTCTCCTACTGGATTGATACCTTGGTTCTCAAAAACTGAGGGAAATACTTACGCTACTTTGCTGCATCATCCTCTCCTCTTTAGGGAAATCCAACGCAGTGCTCAAGAGGTAGCAAGGAGCACCTGTGATGGTGCACTAGGGGAGACGTGCTCATCATCAACACAACTACGTTGAGTGTCTATGCATGTGTTGTCTTGCAAATCATCTTGGGGGGTTGGAGGAGTATAATCTATAGAGGCCCTCCATTTGGAAGGAGCACCTTTATCCGCCGGCTTGCTAACTTCCTTCTGCTTTATTGATTTTGAATTGTCAAGTAAAACCGACAAGAAAAGGCAATAAAATTCACTCTTCAGAACTCATTCATGCATGATACTGACAATCACTACTTTGATGTAAGGCAAACACAAGATACCAGGATGGAATTAGTACGAAAAACAGGACGGCGTGGCATATTCACAACTGTTTGTGTAAACTAAGCAGAAGCCATTTCAACAAATAAGAAGCAATGCAAGCTAGACACCGTATGCAACATGCAAGACAATATCACACTGCCTAGCTAGAGAAACCACCTGGGATGCCGGTTTCGCCGGAAGACCGCCATCAGTCCCTGCCTTATTTTTTTCCTTCTTGCTTCTTAGTTTTATTGCCTTGTCAATTCAAACCCACAAGAAAAATGAATAAAAATCCGCTTTTCAGAACTCATTGATAAAGGATGCTGACAAGCACTACTTTAATGTAAGGCGACCGCATGATAGGACGATTGAATGTGTAACAGAAAAGGACATCATTGCATATTCACAGCTATGATGTGTAAACTAAGGAGAAGGCATTTCAACAAATTAGAAGCAATGAAATCTAGACACCATATGAAAGATGCAATGAATATCACTCTACCAAGTTAAAATTGTCTCGTCATAAGTGCCAGTTCAATAAATTAGAAGTAGTACAAGCTAGAAAAGAATGCGAGATGTAACCTATATCACACTCCCAAGTCAAACGTGTCTTATGATAAGTGATTATTGCAAGTTACACAACAGTAGTACTTTGATGCAAGAACATGGTGTGATAGACAGATATTGTATGTTCTAGAAACAGGAACACATGTCTTATTCACAAGTATAATGTGTAAAGTAAGCAGATGGAATTCAACAAAATTAGAAGCAATACATAACATGCAACCACATATAACAGTGCCAAGTTAGATGGAGCACCTGTGATGGTGCACTAGGGGAGACATGCTCATCATCAACACGGCTATGTTGAGTGTCTATGCATGTGTTGTCTTGCAGGTCATCTTGGGGGGTTGGAGGAGTAGAATCTGTAGAGGCCCTCCGTTTGGAAGGAGCACCTTTATCCGCTACCTTGCTAACTTCCTTCCTCTTTGTTGATTTTGAATTGTCAAGTAAATCTGACAAGAAAAACCAATAAATTTCACTCTTCAGAACTCATTCGTGCATGATACTGACAATCACTACTTTGATGTAAGGCAAACACATGATACCATGATGGAATATGTATGAAAAATAGGACGGCATGGCATATTCACAACTGTTTGTGTAAACTAAGCAAAAACCATTTCAACAAATAAGAAGCAATGCAAGCTAGACACCACATGAAAGATGCAACCAATATGACTCAGCCAAGTTGAAAGCGTCCCATCATAAATGGCATTTCAAAAAATTAGAAGCAGCGATTGCTATAAATCATATGAAAGATGAAACCAATATCACACTACATATACTAAAGGTGTCTCGTCATATTGATTGATGCGGGATACAAAAAAACAATAGTTTTATGTAAGGACATGCTTAATAGATAGATGTACTATGTACTAAAAACAGGAAGGCATGTCACATTAACAAGTATAATGTATAAACTAAGCAGAATAGCTCATGCAATTTAACCAGATTGGAAGAATTACAATCTAGACACCATATGCAACATGCAACCACATATCACGCTGCCAAGTTAGAGCAAGCACCTGCGATGCTTGTGTAGGGGAAATGCAGTAATCAGCTACAAAGCTACATTCACCATCTTCATCTAGCCTTGTTGTTTCTTGAGAATCATGTGGGGAGGCTGTCGCTGCATTCTTTAAATGAGGATCTTTACTCACATTAGTCCACTGGCCTGACTGCCTCATCATAAGTGATTGATGTGGGATAAACAAGAACATTAGTTTGATGTAAGAACATGGTTAATAGACAGATGTACTAGTATGTACCAAAAATAGGAAGGCATGTCATATTCAAAGGTATAATGTGTAAGCTAAGAAGATGCAATTTAACTAAATTGTAAGCAATACAAGCTAGACATCCGGCTGGAGTGGTGAGCATGATCATCTAGGACCTGAGAGCCTGGTGGGAGGTGGGCTGCTTCGCTACCATCGTGGCTTTTTAGTTGGCTTCCAGGTGATGCATGTCTTTGCTGGGCTTGTCACTGGCTCGGCCAATGCCCTGACTAGCTATTTGTCTTCTGGTGCTCCTGGGATGGTCGTTCATGTAAAAAATATCTTTCCTTATCTTAATAAATACCAACTTCAGCCTTTCGAATACAAGCTAGACACCATATGCAACATGCAACCACATATGACACCGCGAAGTTAAAGCAGGCACTTGGGATGGTGGTTCATTGCGAGCGAGATCATCAACTCCAGAGCTACGTTTACCAGCTCCATCTGCTGACACTACACCCTTTAAAGTGCTGAAACGTGTCTGGCCTAGCCACATACGAAGCTGGAGTGACTTCTCTCTTTTCTTTTCTGCTTCTGTCAAGGCAGAGTCTGAAATACCTTTGCATAAAAAAAGTAGTGAGAGTATGGGTGAAGTGTGTGCAGAACTAGTGCACTGTAAAAGTAGCAGATAGCAGGTGGCTGAAAAGCAAATGACAGGAGACATATGATAGCTCTACAACATTGCATGGCAACAAAATTAGATTATATTCCATATGATTTTGTAATATATGAGCACAGGGATGGCTGGGAAATGCATGTACTCCTCCAGCACCCTGATGTCTACTACACATCCTTCTTCTTGTAGACGTTGTTGGGCCTGCAAGTGCATAGGTTTGTAGGATAGTAGAAAATTTCCCTCAAGTGAATGACCTAAGGTTTATCAATCCGTGGGAGGCATAGGATGAAGATGGTCTCTCTCAAACAACCCTGCAACCAAATAACAAAGAGTCTCTTGTGTCCCCAACACACCCAATACAATGGTAAATTGTATAGGTGCACTAGTTCAGCGAAGAGATGGTGATACAAGTGCAATATGGATGGTAGATATAGGTTTTTATAATCTAAAAATATAAAAACAGCCAGGTAACTAATGATAAAAGTGAGCGTAAACGGTATTGCAATGGTAAGAAACAAGGCATAGGATTCATACTTTCACTAGTGCAAGTTCTCTCAACAATAATAACATAATTGGATCATATAACTATCCCTCACATGCAACAAAGAGTCACTCCAAAGCCACTAATAGCGGAGAACAAACGAAGAGATTATGGTAGGGTACGAAACCACCTCAAAGTTATCCTTTCTGTTCTATCTATTCAAGAGTCCGTAGTAAAATAACACGAAGCTATTCTTTCCGTTCAATCTATCATAGAGTTCATACTAGAATAACACCTTAAGACACAAATCAACCAAAACCCTAATGTCACCTAGATACTCCATTGTCACCTCAAGTATCCGTGGGTATGATTATACGATATGCATCACACAATCTCATATTCATCTATTCAACCAACACAAAAGTACTTCAAAGAGTGCCCCAAAGTTTCTACCGGAGAGTCAAGACGAAAACATGTGCCAACCCTTATGCATAGGTTCATGGGCGGAACCCGCAAGTTGATCACCAAAATATACATCTAGTGGATCACGTTAATATCCCATTGTCACCACAGATAAGCATGGCAAGACATACATCAAGTGTTCTCAAATCCTTAAAGACTCAATCCGATAAGATAACTTCAAATGGAAAACTCAATTCATCACAAGAGAGTAGAGGGGGAGAAACATCATAAGATCCAACTACAATAGCAAAGCTCGCGATAAATCAAGATCATGCCATAGAGAGAACATGAGAGAGAGAGATCAAACACATAGCTACTGGTACATACCCTCGGCCCCGAGGGTGAACTACTCCCTCCTCGTCATGGAAGGTGCCGAGACGATGAAGATGGCAGGGTGCCGGAACAGGCTCCCGAGAGGTTTTTGGTGGCTAGAGAGGCTTGCGGCGGCGAAACTCCCGATCTATCTTCGTCTTTGATGTTTTTAGGGTACGTGGACTTATATAGGCAAAAGAAGTCAGTCGGGGGAGCCTCGAGGGGCCCAGGAGACAGGGGGCGTGCCCAGGGGGGTGGGCGCGCCCTCCTATCTTCTGGCTTCCTCGAACCTCCCCTGGCTTGAACTCCAAGTGTAGCGACCAGACCCCAAACAGTCTGATCTCTGTGCATCAGTGTCATCCCTGGATCGGTAATGCTGACACACACAGTACTTTAAGGATTTATAACAGAGTAGTAATCACACACTTATTACATTGAATGTCTCAAAAGAGAACTTATTACAATAAATATGGCTTAAGGCCATCTAATAACGATAACAGCGGAAGGCTTGGAAGATAAGCGAGTCCATCAACTCCAACGGCATCACTGAGTATAAGATCACGACCTAAGGCACCTTACTCGTCGTCTGAAAAGTCTGCAACATGAACGTTGCAGCCCGAAAACGGGCCAGCACATGGAATATGCTGGCAATGTAACACATAGAGAGTAATGAATTGAATAATGCTACCGCTACATGCATATATGGCTTGTGGAAAGCTCTATGGTTACAGTTTTGCATAAAGCCAATTTTTCCCTACAACAAAGGAATAAAGTTTATTTAACTATCATGGTGGTTGTTAAACATTGAGAAGGTTCCTCCAACTCAATCCCAATTAAGCATCATCATTAACCCAACAAAATTAAATTAAGTAACATGATGAGATTGACATGATAATCCAAGTACTAGATACTCAAAACGTCCATAACCGGGGACACGGCTAACCATGATTAGTTCATATACTCTGCAGAGGTTTGTGCACTTTTCCCCACAAGACTCGATCTCCTCCGCTTGATTTCTCGCACTACAGGGTGTTTGAGAACTGAATGACCGAGACACAGTCTTTCAGAAGCATTAACTCTTTACTCTGGGCAGACAGTACCAACCTACATCCCCTACATCTGCTAGTCTACCACTGAAAGAGGTCACACAACATACTCAGCTATGCTAGAGCCCATAGTATCTTGCGGCTACACACGGAATTTTCTAGCATGAATAATCTCATGACCCCTTTGAGCCTGGGTGGCGGTCCATAGGAGAATCACACGGTACCCCGGGATTTCCAAAAATACAGGCAACACTGGGTTCCCCAGGTGCCTCAAGCCACCCAAATGTGAATTTAAGTTGCCACCTTAAGTAAACCATTAATTTAACAATCTCACATCTGTCAATGGATACACTCACCCAATCCACGTCTACTAGCATAGCATGGAAATATAAGCAAACGTAGAAGTAACTCCCAAAGGTTTGATAAAAAACAGGTAATAGTACTACCTCATCTACTTCCCAATACCCACATATTAATCAGACCCTAATCATGCAATTGTTTGAGGATTGATCTAATGCAATAAAACTGGGTAGTAAAGAGGTATGGTCAAAGTGTTACTTGCCTTGCTGATGATCCGTGAAACCTAGAGATTCGAAGTAGCAAGCGGCGCACTCCGGGTAATCTATCGCAAACAAACAAGCATACAATAAGCACTAAACTAATGCACAGGTACAACTCAAAGAAGAGATCTAACCAGAAAGTTCAACTTAAGAACTCCGGTTTGCAAAAAGAATCAAATCAAACGAAGCAACGAAAGTTAAATGGCGAAAGAAAACAAGCTTCATTTACTAATCTGGACCTAAGTCATATTTTACAGTATAAAAAACTTGTTTGAGTTGGTTAAATAGAAAGAGGGTTTCGAAATGAAACTCCAGGTGCTTGAATCACCTGATTCCGATAAACGAGCGAAAAGTTATAGTAGAACGAAAATCGGATCAGAAATCGCGATGAGAAATAATCACGGAAAATCCGAGAAAAAGAAAAACGGACGAACAGGCTAACGAACGAACGTTCGCTGTCTGCGGCTAAAATATGAAACCCGTTCGTTAAAACGAACGAACGAACGGGCGTTCGCTAAATAAACTAAATCGGGAAAAAACCGATCTATAAAAAAACGACCACGGTTTTTATAAAAAAACTAGTCGGTTTTTCCGAAGAAAACCGCCGGCGGCGGCGACAAGTCTCACGGCTACCTCGGCGGGGTCCGGCTCCGGCGGGGTGGGTCGGGCGGCGGCGGTGGGACGGTCGGCGGCGGCGGCGGCAGAAGCGGGCGGCGGCGGCAGCGCGGATCGAGGGCGGCGGCGACACCAGGGTTTGGCGGGGCTCGGGCAGCTCGGGCTGGCTCGGGCGCCTCGGGCTTTAAAGGCCCGGCCGGGTCAGTGTCCCAGGCGGACACGGCCCGGTTAGGTCTGTTCGTTTTTTTAAATAATTTTGCGCAGAAAAACAAATAAAAGAAATATTAAACGGACTCCAAAAATCCCAAAACAAATTTTCCATGTCCTCTAAAATCAAGCCGGACAAGATGACCATTTATTTGGGACCTAGATGCAATTTTGAAAAACGTGCATTTTTCCTAATTCAAATAAAATAGCGATAAAACTCCAAAATAAAATCTTGTTTGATTTGAATATTAAATCCTCAATATTTCTTTATTTTGGGAAAGTCATTTTATTCCCTCTCTCATATTTTTATAATAGAAATAATTGAAGATAAAATAATTAAAATCAAAAGATCCTATTTTCAAAATTTGAGAAAACTCAAATATGAAAATAACAAAACCCCCAACTCTCTCCGTGGGTCCTTGAGTTGCATAGAATTTCTAGGATCAAGCCAAAATGCAATGAATATGATATGCAATGATGATCTAATGAATAACATTCCAAATTGAAAATTTGGGATGTTACAAACCTACCCCCCTTAAGATTCGGGTTGGCTAGAAAATAGGTGAGGGTGGTCCTTCAGTAGATCTTCCTCTCGCTCCCAGGTGGCTTCGTCTTTGGTATGGTGGCTCCACTGAACTTTGCAAAACTTGATAACCTTGCTGCACGTGACTCGGCTGGCATATTCGGGAATCTTGACTGGTTTCTCCTTGTAGGTTAAATCACTATCCAACTGAATCGCTTCCAGTGGCACTGTATCTCTCAGCGGTATATCAGCCATCTTTGTGTGGTACTTCTTCAACTGGGAAATGTGAAAGACATCATGAACTCCTGACAATCCTTCGGGTAATTCCAACTTGTAAGCAACCTCTCCCATACGCTCCAATACTATGTATGGTCCGACAAAACGTGGCGCTAACTTTCCCTTAACTCCAAAGTGCTTAACTCCTCGAAGTGGAGATACCCGAAGATAAACTCTGTCTCCGACTTCATAAACTGTCTCCTTGCGTTTAGAATCTGCATAGCTCTTCTGCCTGGACTGGGCTACCTTGAGCCTATCGCGAATCAACTTCACCTTCTGCTCAGACTCTTTAAACAAATCTGGTCCAAACAACTAACGGTCTCCAACTTCATCCCACAGCAACGGTGTCCTGCACCTCCTTCCGTATAGATCTTCGAAAGGGGCCATCTTCAAACTGGATTGATGTCACATCCCTAGCTGCTGGTAGTGCTCTAGGCTAGCTTCATCTGAGCATCATGTTTAAATTTTTGAAACCTGAACTGAGGAATTTTGGAAGCCTCAAAAACTTAAATAAAAGAGGGGCAAAAACCCTAGAAATCTCATTCATTGCTCCAAAATGCTCTTCTTAAATGTTTGATAATTTTTGGTAAGGGTTCTGGTCCCAACCAAAATATTGAACATTTTTTAAGGAATTATTTTTGGGACTTTGGATTTAATTCATTAGCTATTTGAATTTGAATTATATTCATATAATTAGAATATAATTTCAAATACCCCCTGAAATATTTTATAAGCTTTTGGAAAAGTCCATCTAGCAATATAAAATATTCAGAGGAGCTTTGGCATTGTTTGAATTATTATTTTAATTCAAAACAGTGGCAAAAGAATTAAATAAAAGAAAAACAGAAGAGAAAATAAAAGACAGAAAGAGAGAAGGACTTACCTATGAAGCCCACCTGGTGGCCCAACAGGACCGGCCCAGCGCGGCCCAGCCCACCACCGCTACTCCCCCCTGTCGTCTTCCTCTTGCCAGTGGGAGCAGCTGCGTGCTCGCACACGCGCGGCCGAGGAGGCCACCTCCTCCCTGCCTGGCTGCCTCCTCCTTCCCTGGTCCCTCCCGCGACGCCACGCAGCCCCGACCCCCTCTCACTTCTCCCTCGCTCTCTGGACCTCCCTCCCCCTCGCTCCTCTGCTTCCCCTCCCGCGACCGAACGGAGCCGCCGCCACCGACGAGAGCCACCGTGGCTACCGGCCACCCCACGGCTCACCGACGCCCCAGGAAGCTCCGCCGGTCCTCCCTCTACCTCCTCAACGAGCCACGAGGCCCCGGACGTGCCACAACACCGCCCTCGATGCCTTCTTCAACCTCGGGACCGCCGGCCATCTTCGTCAAATTCGCCGGCTCCGGACCGTTCCCGACCTCGCCGAGCGTCCCCTCGTCATCGCCGTGATTCACTGACCCTCTCCCCTAACTCAGCATGCTCCCCTCCGTGCCGTAGCGCCGTTCCCCACGAGCACCGAAGCCACCGTCCGCCATTGCTGCTGCACGCATAGCCTCCATGCTCCCCTGGCCTCACTGAGCTGCTCCTAGTGCTCCCCATGTCTAGCAGGTGCTGCCCAGCCTCTCCATTTGCTCACTGATGCACCGTAGCGACGCGCCCGAGCACCACCGAACACCATCGCCGCCAAAGCTCGTCGCCGGCATGAGTTCCGGCGACCCCACGACCTCCCACTCGGTCCTCTGGATGCGCGGGAGCAAGGGCCATCCCCTGGTGCCCTCAGCGCGCCAAACTGACGCCTCTAGCGCAAGTCCGGCGTGCCCCGCCATGTTCTGTGGTCGCCGTCGGCTGGTCTCCGGCGTGCTGACGTGGCGTCGTCATTAGGGGCTAATGACCCTGCTAACTAACCCTGTGACACCGACAGCGGGCCCCGTAGCGGGTCAAAGCCTGAGTCAACACGGGATTAGCCCCTGTGTCACTGACGTGTGGACCCCACACGTCAGGTTTGACCCGAGCCGGCCCCTGTTGACTTGCTGACGTCATGCCAACGTCATGCTGACGCAGTAATGTTTTCTGGATTTAATTTAATTCTGAAATTCCAGAAAATGCCTAAAACTTCTAAAATTCATAGAAATTCAACCGTAACTCCAAATTAAATAAATTATATATGAAAAATTATCAGAAAAATTCAAGGAATCCATCTGTACTATTTTCATGCATGTTAGAACAACTTATAGCTGCTGTTTAGCACAAATCAATTAAGGGCATTTAAATAATCACATATGGAGTTTGAATTTGAATCTTGTATTCAAACCAACTTCATTTAATCTGTTGCTAGTTGCATTAGCTCTAAACACATTCATTTTGCCATGTCATGATCATGCATCATATTGTGCATTGCATTGATTGTGTTCCCCTCTGTGTTGCCGGTATTTGTCCCCTCTCGATAGACGTGATACCGATGATGTGATCATTGACACTGATGAAGACTCAACGTTATCTTCAGAAGTGCCAGGCAAGCAAAACCCCCTTGTTCATTCCGATAAAATCCCACTCTCTCGCTCCTGCTCTCTTTTACTGCATTAGGACAACAACGATTCATCTGTTACTTGCTGCGGTAGCTGAACCCCTTTATCCTCTGCATGACCTGTCATTCCACAGTAAATAGATGAAACCCACTAGCATGAGTAGGAGTTGTTTGAGCCCTGTTGTGCCTACTCATTCATGTTTGTTTGTCATGCCTGCTACTGCTTAGAGTTGAGTCAGGTCTGATTCATCGGGGATGAATCAGAGGCGTGTGAACATGTCCTACTGTGTGTGAGCTAAGTGTGTGAACACGATTTGGTAAAGGTAGCGGTGAGAGGCCATGTAGGAGTACATGGTGGGTTGTCTCATTGCAGCCGTCCTCAGGAACTGAGTTCTGTGTTTGTGATCCATGATTCAGCTACTACCACGCATTGGGCCCGAAACCAATGGACCCTCTCGGCTTCTTGATCACCCTTGTCCTCTGTCCAGGAGTTGCAAGTAGTTTCTGGTGTTTGTAGTATGCTGGAGGCCGTGCGCAGCGCTGACCGTGGGGGTGGGCTGTGATGCGGTAGGCACGTGGCACGGTGTACCGGGCGCCCGTTTGGTGTCTCGGGAACCCTGTTCACATCGTTTGGGGCTGTGAGCGAAACTCCGGCCGGATCTCCTCATGGATGGAACCCGAATAGGCGATAAACCTGGACTAGAGACTTGAGTGTTTGGGCAGGCCGTGGCCGACACCCACGTTGGGCTTCCGCTTGAAGGTTGCCGAGTACATGTCGTGTAAACGGCGGTAAGTGGTGAGAGCGTGTGTGAAGAAGTACACCCCTGCAGGGTTAATATGATCTATTCGAATAGCTGTGTCCGCGGAAAAGGACTTCTGGGTTGCTTATATCAGTTCATAGACAAGTGAAAGTGGATACTCTAAAATACGCAAGATAAGCGTGAGTGATGTGGATGGCGTTCTCGTAGGGAGACGGGAGCGGATCCATAGTGGTGTATTGATATGGTGAATATGTGGACTCGTGTGCGCCACCTCAAAAGAGTTACTTGCAGTCGTAGTTTAGGATAGCCACCGAGTCAAAGCTGGCTTGCTGCAGTTAAACCCCACCATCCCCTTTGTTGATAATGATGCATATGTAGATAGATCTGATGTAAGTCTTGCTGGGTACATTTGTACTCACGTTTGCCTATTTTATGTTTTTGCAGAGAGACTTCAGTCTCACTAGTAGTTCCACATGGACTTCGACGTTTAGTTTGTTACCTCAGCTATGATCTTGTGCCCTCGGCAGTATCTGGTAGATAGTCAGGCTTCTCAGCCTTTTTCATTTATAGATGTCTGTACCCAGACATGATAGCTTCCGCTTGTGCTTTGACTTGTATGCCCTGAGTGTTGGGTCATGAGACCCATGTTTGTAATATCTCGCTCCTCGGAGCCTATTGAATAAATTACTTGAGTCGTAGAGTCATTTTGTGATGCCATGTTGTATTTGCACATATCGAGCATATTGTGTGTATGCTATTGAAATGCTTGGTATGTGTGGGATCTGACCATCTAGTTGTTTATCTTTAGTAGCCTCTCTTACCGGGAAATGTCTCCTAGTGTTTCCATTGAGCCTTGGTAGCTTGCTACTGCTCCGGAACACTTAGGCTGGCCGGCATGTGTCCTTCTTCGTTCCTGTGTCTGTCCCTTCGGGGAAATGTCACGCGATGAATACCGGAGTCCTGTTAGCCCGCTACAGCCCGGTTCACCGGAGTCCTGCTAGCCCGGTGCTACATCCTGGATTCACTCGCTGATGACCGACACGTTCGATGCTGGGTCATGGATGCCTGTCCTTGTAAGTCCGTGCCACTTTGGGTTTACGACTAGCCATGTCAGCCCGGGCTCCTTATCATATGGATGCTAGCGACACTGTCATATACGTGTGCCAAAAGGCGCAAACGGTCCCGGGCAAAGGTAAGGCGACACCCGTGGGGATACCGTGCGTGAGGCCGCAAGGTGATATGAGGTGTTACATGCTAGATCGATGTGGCATTGAGTCGGGGTCCTGACAGCGTTGGTATGAGAGCTTGACTGCCTGTAGGTTACCAAGCCAAACTGGTCGAAGTTGAGTCTAGAAATTCTTTAGTTATATAAGGGAATTGATTATGGGATGGAACGTAAGGCTCTTTTTACTCCTTATACCTCATGCCCTTCTGATCTGAGTCATCTTATCTTTCCTACGGGGTTAAGAAACTAGGCTATCTCTTCTTTCTATCAGGATCACGTGTTACTAATTAGTGGACTTATAAGATTGTTGGATTTAAGTCTCAGTTAAGTTCCTACTACTTCCGTATGTTAATTGTTGATCTCGAAACCTTGATATTGTGCTTCTGAGTGGTTATGCCACCATGTTGTGAATGTCTCAAATCTTTTCTGAGCATTTACAGCCGTTATGCTGTCCGAGTCATCCTAGGTTTCTAAGTAGTCTGATGCATTTGCAAATCCTTTCTTCCCGTTTCAATGTTCCCATGGGCCAGATTAACCACACTAATCAGTGAGTTGAGGTACTCCATTACCTTGACATATATGTTGGAGATATTATTATGACCCTAGGTGTCTTAGGGGATCATCTAGTAATTTAGCCATGATTTGTGTTCCCAGTGTGATGATTCTGGCCATCATTCTCGAAAGCATCCCGTGATGCTACTTAGTAATAGGTATTCTGTTCCTGGGTTCTTGAACCCGAGATTCACTCTACCTACTTCATGTTGATAGTAATTGCTAGTGCCTTTAGGATATTAGTAACCTTTGCGATAGTCCTTGAAGTCCGTGGTATCTTCTTCTTCCAAATACCATGAACTACTTATGGCAGAAGTTCCTCGTTGAACTGAAATATCACAACAGGATTATTCTTGATGAGTTCTTCATTATATATTGTGGCTCTGCCAGTTCTACCTTTCTACATGGGTTATCCGGAAGAAATATGTTGAACTTCGTTCGACATGCTAAACCATGCATCCACAACTCAGAAAATCGTATGTTCCTTTGAGTTGTCCTTCTTTAGTTTGTCTTCTGACCCTCGCCTATCAATTGATAGTCAAGAGTATGCGTGCAATCGTTCATCGATACCTATTACTCTTGTGGTCCGTCAAGCCATTCTATCGCGGAATGACTAGGAGAAACAAACTCCAGTACCTCTTCCCTATCCAGGATTGGGTCAAAGAAGTTGTGCTCCGCAGATCAAAATGCCAATTCAGCTTTTGCTCTGTTCTACCTTGGAGTATTACATATTTTATATCGAGATTGTTATAGGAATTGCACACCATCCTATGAACTCTTGGTACAGTGATACTTCTCGCCATCCTTTTTCATTCCTCGGTTCCGTGTTGTTGCAGCCGGAGTGCCGACAAGTGAATCATGGTGTGTGAAATCAATACTCCCAGCAACCTCGTTGCTTGGTAGCTAAAGGATAATAATTTCATTCTTAGCGTGTTGGTTTTTGAATCATCCTTCTAAGACTGATCGTGCTACCTAGTCCTTATTTCGGTGCACCCTTCGATTGATGAGTTAGGATCTTGTCAAGTCCTCACTCATTTGATCATATCGTCTTGCCCTCAAAAGCGAGATTGTTCTCGAGCTTAGTAACATACCGGTGGTTCATGATTTTCTGAATATCTTCTCGGAAGTATCACCAGGTCGTCACCTGACCGTTATGTTGAGCTCGAGATCAAGTTGGTTTCTTGTGAACCACCTTCTCTCCAAGAATCGGTGTTAGATATCCCTGAGCTAGTTGGTTAAGCTAGACAACAACTTGGAGAGTTGGAGGATAAAAGCTTGCCTGACTTAGTTCGTTTCAAAGGGATAATCTTGTGTAGTGTGTGTTGAAGAAAGATGATATCTTCATCGATTGGTCCCTGTGATCAGTTGCTGGACCTATTGTCTTATCAATCCTTTGATTTGAGTGTGGGCCATCGTCAAGTCAAACCAGAACCAACGATATTCATAATGTTGTCTTACTCGTGGTTGATCCCTCGAGCATACACCATTATATCTTTCGGGTCTGACCAATGCTATCACCGTGTTCACTTAACTATGGAATTCCTTTTAAAGGGAAACCCAGATGAATTGTTGTTGAGCCCATTGACAACATCCTTATCTCCTCCATGATTTTGTTGAACATTAAGCTAGTGTTGGAAACTTTTGAAAGCATTTGTTCATGCTAGCTCATGAAGCATATGTTCGGATGTAAGAAGTGACTTCCTCTAGTTCATGTGCATTTGATGCAAGTTGCCGCCGTGGATTCGAGAAAGTCAATGTTGTTCCTTTGGAATCATCCCAAATCAGTCATGCATACGTGCGAAGTATTCTGTGGTCTGGAGACTTGCAACCTTCATTCCATATGTGTCCCGAGCACACCAAGCCACTGATTGATTTGTTCAAGGAGAAGAAGTTCCTTCATAAGAGCTAATCATATGACTTATGCAAGGACTTCGTTAACCACGGTGATGGTTCCCAACCAGAACTCGGTAGTGTTTTATTGTAAGACTACCACGTGGTCATGCTTGTCTGGGACAACGTGTTCACCTGTTTGTAGCAAAACTAGCTCATGTTTTGGAGCTTACTATCGTAGTTCATTCCCCGAGAATCTCGCAACGTCATCTCGTCGATTTGTGTTGCAAACTTTCGTTTTTCTTCCTAGACTCGATGAGTCTGGAATATCCTGACACCAGCCAGATCTGAATCTCAGGCAGATATGATGGTTGGAACATTTCCCAAGAATTATGATATTGTCTCTCGATAACCGGTAAGGTGGATGTCGTGGCCAACACACCATCCGGTAGACCTGTTATTGTAGTATCTTGTTTGAGGAAGTTGGCCACCTCCCCATAAGGATTTCGTAGGATTTACCTCTGTAACTATTCCTTATGGATTCTATTGCTCCCGAAGTCCGACCTTTTACTTGATGTTCTAGTTATCAAACCATATCTATGAATGGGATACACTAGCACATCAAGGAGAACATTAGAAGCGGAGTGCTAAATGTCTCTCGGTCGATCATCCAGATTTTATTTCCTTGGCCTCGCTAAGGTGAAATCTGAGAAAGTGTTATCTTTCTTTGCATCTGCATCATCCATCATCATTCATCATGGTAGCAAGTTGTGTTGCCAGGATCCTTGACACGGATGTTGGTAAAATCTTGATGATTATGGAAATGCTCAAGTTCTTGAGAGCACGCACAAGCGCTACGTGTTATCATCGGCTCTAACTGGGATTCCTCTCGGTTTCCTCGGCAATGCTATGATCTTTTCAACAGTGAATTCACTCTCTATTGTTGGGTTCTTCCCCAGTTACCAGAATCATTCCCAGCATTTGCACTTTGTTCCCAGCTTGCACCGCCAATGTGTCATTCTACCATGGGTCTCTTCCATTTCCGGTGATAAGCAAATTCATCCATTGCGTTGTCTTCAACAAGGTAATCCACATCATCCAAGTCCGAGTATGCCATTCTACCGACCCCCGCAAATCGATTGCTGTGATTTGCCTTAGACTGGTATGAAGAGTTTCAATGATCTTTGAATCAAAAGTAATTCTTTTTGCCACTTAAGATAATAATCTACGAATCACCCTTCTCCAGGATGTTTCGTCGTGGTATCATGGCAATTCAACTCCTCGCTACGTTGACAACCGATCGCCACATTCTTAAGTCTGGAATTGTTGTCTACCTAGTGAACCTCGTCACCTGCTCCACTCCATCCCTCTAGAGGTATGCTTCGTCTCTCAGCTCGAGAGATGGTTCTATGTCTCATTCCGTGAGTTAATCCTGAGTTGTTCGATCCTCGAGGAGATCGACCCTTCTAGAGTCTTCTTCCCTCCATGTCATGTTGACAGGATTTCTCAGAGCAAGACCTCAAGACAATGATGGTGTTCAAATCAACGTTCATTTCAAGTGCACCCTGGATCATGAAGATTGTACTAGTTTGCGTTTCCCCTTCACCTTACCCTACGCTTGAATCTCGAGACGAGATTCTTGTTTAGTGGGGGTGAGTTGTCACATCCCTAGCTGCTGGTAATGCTCTAGGCTAGCTTCATCTGAGCATCATGTTTAAATTTTTGAAACCTGAACTGAGGAATTTTGGAAGCCTCAAAAACTTAAATAAAAGAGGGGCAAAAACCCTAGAAATCTCATTCATTGCTCCAAAATGCTCTTCTTAAATGTTTGATAATTTTTGGTAAGGGTTCTGGTCCCAACCAAAATATTGAACATTTTTTAAGGAATTATTTTTGGGACTTTGGATTTAATTCATTAGCTATTTGAATTTGAATTATATTCATATAATTAGAATATAATTTCAAATACCCCCTGAAATATTTTATAAGCTTTTGGAAAAGTCCATCTAGCAATATAAAATATTCAGAGGAGCTTTGGCATTGTTTGAATTATTATTTTAATTCAAAACAGTGGCAAAAGAATTAAATAAAAGAAAAACAGAACAGACAATAAAAGACAGAAAGAGAGAAGGACTTACCTGTGAAGCCCACCTGGTGGCCCAACAGGACCGGCCCAGCGCGGCCCAGCCCGCCACCGCTACTCCCCCCCTGTCGTCTTCCTCTTGCCAGTGGGAGCAGCTGCATGCTCGCACGCGCGCGGCCGAGGAGGCCACCTCCTCCCTGCCTGGCTGCCTCCTCCTTCCCTGGTCCCTCCCGCGACGCCACGCAGCCCCGACCCCCTCTCACTTCTCCCTCGCTCTCTGGACCTCCATCCCCCTCGCTCCTCTGCTTCCCCTCCCGCGACCGAACGGAGCCGCCGCCACCGACGAGAGCCACCGTGGCTACCGGCCACCCCACGGCTCACCGACGCCCCAGGAAGCTCCGCCGGTCCTCCCTCTACCTCCTCAACGAGCCACGAGGCCCCGGACGTGCCACAACACCGCCCTCGATGCCTTCTTCAACCTCGGGACCGCCGGCCATCTTCGTCAAATTCGCCGGCTCCGGACCGTCCCCGACCTCGCCGAGCGTCCCCTCGTCATCGCCGTGAGTCACTGACACTCTCCCCTAACTCAGCATGCTCCCCTCCGTGCCGTAGCGCCGTTCCCCACGAGCACCAAAGCCACCGTCCGCCATTGCTGCTGCACGCATAGCCTCCGTGCTCCCCTGGCCTCACTGAGCTGCTCCTAGTGCTCCCCATGTCTAGCAGGTGCTGCCCAGCCTCTCCATTTGCTCACTGATGCACCGTAGCGACGCGCCCGAGCACCACCGAACACCATCGCTGCCAAAGCTCGTCGCCGGCATGAGTTCCGGCGACCCCACGACCTCCCACTCGGTCCTCTGGATGCGCGGGAGCAAGGGCCATCCCCTGGTGCCCTCAGCGCGCCAAACTGACGCCTCTAGCGCAAGTCCGGCGTGCCCCACCGTGTTCTGTGGTCGCCGTCGGCTGGTCTCCGGCGTGCTGACGTGGCGTCGTCGTTAGGGGCTAATGACCCTGCTAACTAACCCTGTGACACTGACAGCGGGCCCCGTAGCGGGTCAAAGCCCGAGTCAACGCGGGATTAGCCCCTGTGTCACTGACGTGTGGACCCCACACGTCAGGTTTGACCCGAGCCGGCCCCTGTTGACTTGCTGACGTCATGCCAACGTCATGCTGACGCAGTAATGTTTTCTGGATTTAATTTAATTCTGAAATTCCAGAAAATGCCTAAAACTTCTAAAATTCATAGAAATTCAACCGTAACTCCAAATTAAATAAATTATATATGAAAAATTATCAGAAAAATTCAAGGAATCCATCTGTACTATTTTCATGCATGTTAGAACAACTTATAGATGCTGTTTAGCACAAATCAATTAAGGGCATTTAAATAATCACATATGGAGTTTGAATTTGAATCTTGTATTCAAACCAACTTCATTTAATCTGTTGCTAGTTGCATTAGCTCAAAACACATTCATTTTGCCATGTCATGATCATGCATCATATTGTGCATTGCATTGATTGTGTTCCCTTCTGTGTTGCCGGTATTTGTCCCCTCTCGATAGACATGATACCGATGATGTGATCGTTGACACTGATGAAGACTCAACGTTATCTTCAGAAGTGCCAGGCAAGCAAAAACCCCTTGTTCATTCCGATAAAATCTCACTCTCTCGCTCCTGCTCTCTTTTACTGCATTAGGACAACAACGATTCATCTGTTACTTGCTGCGGTAGCTGAACCCCTTTATCCTCTGCATGACCTGTCATTCCACAGTAAATAGATGAAACCCACTAGCATGAGTAGGAGTTGTTTGAGCCCTGTTGTGCCTACTCATTCATGTTTGTTTGTCATGCCTGCTACTGCTTAGAGTTGAGTCAGGTCTGATTCATCGGGGATGAATCAGAGGCGTGTGAACATGTCCTACTGTGTGTGAGCTAAGTGTGTGAACATGATTTGGTAAAGGTAGCGGTGAGAGGCCATGTAGGAGTACATGGTGGGTTGTCTCATTGCAGCCGTCCTCAGGAACTGAGTTCTGTGTTTGTGATCCATGATTCAGCTACTACCACGCATTGGGCCCGAAACCAATGGACCCTCTCGGCTTCTTGATCACCCTTGTCCTCTGTCCAGGAGTTGCAAGTAGTTTCTGGTGTTTGTAGTATGCTGGAGGCCGTGCGCAGCGCTGACCGTGGGGTGGGCTGTGATGCGGTAGGCACGTGGCACGGTGTACCGGGCGCCCGTTTGGTGTCTCGGGAACCCTGTTCACATCGTTTGGGGCTGTGAGCGAAACTCCGGCCGGATCTCCTCATGGATGGAACCCGAATAGGCGATAAACCTGGACTAGAGACTTGAGTGTTTGGGCAGGCCATGGCCGACACCCACGTTGGGCTTCCGCTTGAAGGTTGCCGAGTACATGTCGTGTAAACGGCGGTAAGTGGTGAGAGCGTGTGTGAAGAAGTACACCCCTGCAGGGTTAATATGATCTATTCGAATAGCTGTGTCCGCGGAAAAGGACTTCTGGGTTGCTTATATCAGTTCATAGACAAGTGAAAGTGGATACTCTAAAATACGCAAGATAAGCGTGAGTGATGTGGATGGCGTTCTCGTAGGGAGACGGGAGCGGATCCATAGTGGTGTATTGATATGGTGAATATGTGGACTCGTGTGCGCCACCTCAAAAGAGTTACTTGCAGTCGTAGTTCAGGATAGCCACCGAGTCAAAGCTGGCTTGCTGCAGTTAAACCCCACCATCCCCTTTGTTGATAATGATGCATATGTAGATAGATCTGATGTAAGTCTTGCTAGGTACATTTGTACTCACGTTTGCCTATTTTATGTTTTTGCAGAGAGACTTCAGTCTCACTAGTAGTTCCACGTGGACTTCGACGTTTAGTTTGTTACCTCAGCTACGATCTTGTGCCCTCGGCAGGATCTGGTAGATAGTCAGGCTTCTCAGCCTTTTTCATTTATAGATGTCTGTACCCAGACATGATAGCTTCCGCTTGTGCTTTGACTTGTATGCCCTGAGTGTTGGGTCATGAGACCCATGTTTGTAATATCTCGCTCCTCGGAGCCTATTGAATAAATTACTTGAGTCGTAGAGTCATTTTGTGATGCCATGTTGTATTTGCACATATCGAGCATATTGTGTGTATGCTATTGAAATGCTTGGTATGTGTGGGATCTGACCATCTAGTTGTTTATCTTTAGTAGCCTCTCTTACCGGGAAATGTCTCCTAGTGTTTCCATTGAGCCTTGGTAGCTTGCTACTGCTCCGGAACACTTAGGCTGGCCGGCATGTGTCCTTCTTCGTTCCTGTGTCTGTCCCTTCGGGGAAATGTCACGCGATGAATACCGGAGTCCTGTTAGCCCGCCACAGCCCGGTTCACCGGAGTCCTGCTAGCCCAGTGCTACAGCCTGGATTCACTCGCTGATGACCGACACGTTCGATGCTGGGTCATGGATGCCTGTCCTTGTAAGTCTGTGCCACTTTGGGTTTACGACTAGCCATGTCAGCCCGGGCTCCTTATCATATGGATGCTAGCGACACTGTCATATACGTGTGCCAAAAGGCGCAAACGGTCCCGGGCAAAGGTAAGGCGACACCCGTGGGGATACCGTGCGTGAGGCCGCAAGGTGATATGAGGTGTTACATGCTAGATCGATGTGGCATTGAGTCGGGGTCCTGACAATTGATAACTCTTGTTTTAAGAGAACTCAGCATATGGAAAATTGTCGTCCCAACTAGATCAATAATGTAGCACACAAGCTCTCATCATGTCTTCCAGAATCTGATTGACTCTCTCGGTCTGACCATCGGTCTGCGGATGAAAGGCTGTACTGAACTCTAGCCTGGTACCAAAAGTTTTGTGCTTTCTAGAACTTTGAGGTAAACTAGGTTCCTCTATCTGATATAATGCTCCTCGGAACTCCATGCAGACATACGATCCTGGTCATGTATATCTTTGCCAACTTAGCATTGGTGTAAGTGGTCTTCACTGGAATGAAATGAGCTACCTTCGTTAAACGATCAACTACAACCCATATCGAGTCATAGCCTGAACGAGTCCTGGGCAATCCCGTGATAAAATCCATGCCTAGCTTATCCCACTTCCATTCGGGTATCAGCAATGGTTGTAGCAATCCTGCTGGCTTCTGATGCTCTGCCTTCACTCTCTAACATACATCACATACTGCTACATACTCCGCAATATCTTTCTTCATCCCGGTCCACCAGAAAGTGTCCTTCAAATCCAAATACATCTTGGTATTTCCTGGGTGAATCGAATACGACGAATCATGGGCCTCTTGTAGAATCAACTTCCTGATCTCCGAGTCATTAGGCACGTAAACGCGGTCCTCAAACCATAGGGTATCGTGCTCATCCTCACGAAAACCTTTAGCTTTTCTTTTGCTCATCTTCTCCTTTATCTCGAAAATCTCCTTGTCAGTCTTCTAAGCTTCTCTAATCTTATCCATCAAAGCAGACTGAATCTCCAATGTTGCTACATAGCCTCTTGGAACTATCTCCAAACATAGCTCGCGAAGATCCTCGGATAACTCCTTCGGTAATCTCCGGTCATGAGTGTGTTTGCGGCTCAATGCATCGGCTACTAGGTTAGCCTTTCCGGGGTGATAATGCAATCTCATATCATAATCCTTGATGAGCTCCAACCATCTCCTTTGTCTGATATTCAACTCCTTCTGCATGAAGATGTACTTCAAACTCTTATGATCCGTGTACACCTCACAATGGTTTCCGATGAGAAAATGTCTCCATGTCTTCAATGCATGTACTACGGCTGCTAACTCCAAATCATGTGTAGCATAATTCAACTCATGGGGCTTAAGTTGCCGTGAGGCATATGAAACAACTCTTCCCTCCTGCATAAGCACTGCTCCAAGTCCTCGACGAGAAGCGTTGCAATATACTTCATAATCCTTGCGCTGATCTAGCAGAATCAACACCGGTGATGTAACCAAACGTTTCTTCAACTCCTGAAAACTGGCCTCACATTCCTCAGTCCAACTGAACTTGGTGTCCTTCTTCAACAACTCCGTCATGGGCTTCGCAATCTTCAAGAAATTCTCAATGAACCTCCGGTAGTATCCTGCGAGTCCCAAAAAACTCCGGATCTCTCCAACTGTTGTTGGTGCTTCCCAATTTGTCACAGTGACAACTTTGGTGGGGTCTACTGCTATTACTTCTCCGGATATAACATGTCCGAGGAATCCAACTTCCTTCAACCAAAACTCACACTTGCTGAACTTGGCATATAACTGATATTCTCTGAGCTTCTCAAGTACCAAACGCAAATGCTCCTTATGCTCCTCTTCATTCTTTGAGTAGACCAAAATATCATCAATGAACACCACGACGAACTTATCCAGAAACTCCATAAACACCTTGTTCATCATGTTCATGAAATAGGAAGGTGCATTAGTCAGACCAAATGACATAACGGTATACTCATACAGCCCATACCTGGTGGTAAAAGCCGTCTTAGGTATATCCTGCTCTCGAATCTTCAGCTGGTGGTATCCTGATCGCAGATCGATCTTGGAAAATACCTTAGCTCCTTGCAACTGGTCAAACAAGTCATTGATCATCGACAGCGAGTACTTGTTCTTGATTGTCACTTGATTCAATCCTCGATAATCAACAACCATCCTCAATGATCCATCCTTCTTCTGCACTAGAAGCACTAGCGATCCCCAAGGTGATGAACTTGGGCGAATATACCCTTTATCCAGTAACTCCTTAATCTGCTTCTTAATTTCCTCCAAATCTTTTGCGGGCATCCTGTACGGTCTCTTTGATATTGGTCATGTGCCTGGCAAAAGCTCAATCAAAAACTCAATGTCTCCATCTAGTGGCATGCCTAACAACTCTTCTGGAAATACGTTTGGGAAATCCTTCACCACTGGTACTTCCTCCTGTACAACTCCTGATAAGGAATTTACTTGAGTCCTCTTCGGCACATGTCGGGATACATACTTGATCCTTCTTCCTTCTGGCATGGTAAGCAAAATTGACTTACTGGCGCATTCAATATTCCCTCCATACTTAGATAACCAATCCATGCCTAATATCACATCCAGTCCTTGCGATTCCAGTACTATTAGGTCTGAGGGAAACACGTAGTTACCAATCCTTAATGGTAACCGATCACACCATAGACTAACCATATACTCTGCTCCCGGCGAGGTTACTAACATGGGTGACCTAAGGGCTTGGGTTGGCAGTTTATACTTATCCACAAATCCCCTTGATATGTATGAATGCCATGCACCAGTATCAAAAAGAACGACTGCAGTAAATGACTTAACCAAAAACTTACCTATTACTGCATCTGGCTGGGCTTCAACCTCCTCCACGCTAACGTGGTTCACTTGTCCTTTGTTGAAAGGGTTAGGCTTCTTCCCAGAGCTTCCATTGCCATTTCCATTCTTTGCTTCAGGACATTCAATGGCATAATGTCCAGTCTTCTAGCACTTGAAACAGGTAATGTGGCTTAGATCCCTCTTGGCTGGTGTTGAAGGGTTGGTTCGGTTCTGCCCGTTGCTTCCTCCATTCCCATTACCATTCTTGGGGCCACTATGGTTGTGCGAACTTCCTCCTCCATGGGTATGCTGAAAATGTCCTCCCAAGTTCGGGGTAAAGCGAGGCTTCTGCTGAGCTCCAGAATTGTACTTCCCTTGTCCATACTTCCTCTTGCGGCTGTCAATTTGCTGCTACTTCCCTTCAATCATGAGAGCTCTATCTACCAACTCCTGGTAGTTGTTGAAGGTTGCCACCATCAACTACATGCTCAGCTCATCATTCAGTCCTTCCAGAAACTTCTCCTGCTTAGCTGCATCCGTAGCAACGTCATCTGGGGCATAACGCGCTAGCTTACTAAAGTCATCCACATACTGGCCAACTGTACGTCCTCCTTGGCGCAAGTTGCGGAACTCACGCTTCTTCATGGCCATAGATCCTACCGAAACATGGGCAGTACGGAAAGCCTGCTGAAACTGATCCCATGTGATAGTGTCGATAGGATAAGTTGCTGTGAAATTCTCCCACCATGGTGTCGCGGGTCCATCAAGCTGATGTGCAGAAAAACGCACCTTCTCTGCATCTGTGCATCCTGCAGTGGTCAACTCCCTTCCCATCTTGCGGAGCCAATCCTCTGCAACTATCGGCTCGGTGCTACTGGAGAACACCGGCGGATTCAGCCTCAAGAAATGGGCTAAGTGATCAACAGGTGGTGGTGGTGGGTTGTTGTTGTTGTTGTTGTTGTTGTTGTTCCCCCGATTCTGATTCTGGACTAACATCTGCATCAATGCATTCTGCTGCTGGATCAAGTGAGTGAGCTCCGGTGGGAAAGCAAATCCATTGTCACGTCTCGGAGGCATCTGAGGGTTTAGAAAAGATGAGAGTAAAGAATAGAATGAGGTCTATAGAGAAAAACACTACCCATATGCACATGAGACAATTTCAAACAATATCACTTCAATCAATACAAGCAAGGGAATACAACGGTCTAACTATCATTACAAAAGTGCTCAGACTATACTACATACATGGGGGAATACTACTACTGTTATGGTGGTCGACTAGAAAAATTGATCAGTCGAAGACTCCATGATATCTGCTCCAACTTCATCAACAAAGTCATCATCACTATCGTCTGGGTCCGATTCGGTGTCGTCGATGATGATGTAGTTCTCTGATACGTCTCCAACGTATCTATAATTTTTGATTGCTCCATGCTACTTTATCTACTGTTTTGGACTATATTGGGCTTTATTTTCCACTTTTATATTATTTTTGGGACTAACATATTAACCGGAGGCCCAGCCCAGAATTGTTGTTTTTTTTCCTTTTTCAGTATTTCGAAGAAACATAATATCAAACGGAGTCCAAACAGAATGAAACCTTCGGGATCGTGATTTTCCAACTGAACGTGATCCAGGAGACTTGGACCCTACTCCAAGCAGTGCCCGAGGAGGTCACGAGGGTGGAGGGCGCGTCCCCCCTAGGCGCGCCCCCTACCTCGTGGGCTCCTCGGAGCTCCACCGACGCACTCCTTCCTCCTATATATACCTATGTATCCCCGAACGATCAGAACAGGAGCCAAAAACCTAATTCCACCATCGCAACCTTCTGTATCTATGAGATCCCATCTTGGGGCCTGTTCTGGAGCTCCGCCGGAGGGGGCATCCACCACGGAGGGCTTCTACATCATCACCATAGCCCCTCCGATGAAGTGTGAGTAGTTTACTTCAGACCTTCGGGTCCATAGCTAGTAGCTAGATGGCTTCTTCTCTCTTTTTGGATCTCAATACAATGTTCTCCCCCTCTCTCATGGAGATCTATTCGATGGAATCTTCTTTTTGCGGTGTGTTTGTTGAGACCGATGAATTGTGGGTTTATGATCCAGTATTTTCTATGGAAAATATTTGATTCTTCTCTGAATTCTTTTATGTATGATTGAGTTATCTTTGCAAGTCTCTTCGAATTATCCTTTTTGGTTTGGCCAACTAGATTGGTAGTTCTTGCAATGGGAGAAGTGCTTAGCTTTGGGTTCAATCTTGCAGTGTCCTTACCCAGTGACAGAAAGGGTTGCAAGGCACGTATTGTATTGTTGCCGTCGAGGATAACAAGATGGGGTTTTATCATATTGCATGAATTTATCCCTCTACATCATGTCATCTTGCTTAAGGCGTTACTCTATTTTTACTTAATACTCTAGATGCATGCTAGATAGCGGTCGATGAGTGGATAATAGTAGTAGATGCAGAATCATTTTGATCTACTTGTTTTTGGACGTGATGCCTATATACATGATCATTGCCTAGATATACTCATAACTATGCTCAATTTTGTCAATTGCTCAACAGTAATTTGTTCACCCACCGTAGAATACTTATGCTCTTGAGAGAAGCCACTAGTGAAACCTATGGCCCCCGGGTCTATTCTCATCATATCAATCTATATCACTTTATTTACTTGCTTTGTTTTTACTTTGCCTTTTACTTTTTTACTTTGCATCTATCTATTAAAAATACCAAAAATATTATCTCTATCAGATCTCACTCTCCTAAGTGACTGTGAAGGGATTGACAACCCCTAAGCGTTGGTTGCGAGTTGCTATCGTTTTGTGTAGGTACGAGGGACTTGTGCGTGGTCTCCTACTTGATTGATACCTTGGTTCTCAAAAACTGAGGGAAATACTTACGGTACTTTGCTGCATCATCCTCTCCTCTTCGGGGAAATCCAACGCAGTGCTCAAGAGGTAGCATTCTCCGGACAAGTGCAATCATCGTCTTATCCTCCAGTTGCGGGGAATCCCATAAATACTTTTAGCTTCTTCTTCAGATCATCATTCTTCTCCACAAGCGTTGCTATTTCCTCCTCATAACCATCACGTGTAGACTTAAGTTCTTCCTCCATCTCCGTGATCTTGGTCATTGCCTTCTTCAGATCTATCATGCCGATGCACATCTGGTTCTCCTGGCGGCGAATGTGCTGGTTTAACTCCTGGATGAAATCTGCAATTGATCTATCCTTCCTGGTGCTGATCATCTCCCATTGCTCATCTTGGTGCCCAAAAATCTGGTAGATAGTATCCTTGAGATCCTTGTAGTAAACTTCTCCAATGCGTCCCATTGTGATGTGGGCTGCCATGCTCTTTTCTAGACTCCAGGTTGGTGCATCAAAGGAAAATTCTATGGGCTCAGTGACGGGCATGAAAGTCCTTCCTGGATCTTGAACTTGAATCATCCAACACTCCTCTTCTGGTAAAGTGGTGATGTAGGTCCCGGTGAAGCTTGGTACTCCGATGTTCAGGTATCTAGTAACTTCCTTCAAGTGGCGTCCAAAGGATGTATCTTCATCCGGTTGCGTGAACTTGTTCCTTGCATCCGCCATCCTAAAAGAGTAGAAAAGCTTAGCGGTCATGTCCTATAGTCAACGTGTGCTCTGATACCATCTTGTAGCGACCAGACCTCAAATAGTCTGATCTCTGTGCATCAGTGTCATCCCTGGATCGGTAATGCTGACACGCACAGTACTTTAAGGATTTATAACAGAGTAGTAATCACACACTTATTACATCGAATGTCTTAAAAGAGAACTTATTACACTAAATATGGCTTAAGGCCATCTAATGACGATAACAGCGGAAGGCTTGGAAGATAAGCGAGTCCATCAACTCCAACGACATCACTGAGTATAAGATCATGACCTAAGGCACCTTAATCATCGTCTGAAAAGTCTGCAACATGAACGTTGCAGCCCAAAAACGGGTCAGCACATGGAATATACTGGCAATGTAACACATAGAGAGTAATGAACAGAATAATGCTATCGCTACATGCATATATGGCTGGTGGAAAGCTCTATGGTTACAGTTTTGCATAAAGCCAATTTTTCCATACAACAAAGGAATAAATTTTATTTAACTATCATGGTGGTTGTTAAACATTGAGAAGGTTCCTCCAACTCAATCTCAATTAAGCATCATCATTAACCCAACAAAATTAAATTAAGTAACATGATGAGATTCACATGATAATCCAAGTACTAGATACTCAAACGTCCATAACCGGGGACACGGCTAGCCATGATTAGTACATGGTGTTTGAGAAACGGATGACCGAGACATAGTCTTTTAGAAGCATTAACTCTTTACTCTGGGTAGACAGTACCAACCTACATCCGCTACATCTACTAGTCTACCACTGAAAGAGGTCACACAACATACTCAGCTATGCTAGAGCCCATAGTAGCTTGCATCTACACACGGAAGTTCCTAGAATGAATAATCTCATGATCCCTTTGAGCCTGGGTGGAGGTCCATAGGAAAATCACACGGTACCCCGGGATTTCCAAAAATACAGGCAACAATGGGTTCCCCAGGTGCCTCAATCCACCCAGATGTGAATTTAAGTTGCCACCTTAAGTGAACCATTAATTTAACAATCTCACATCTGTCAATGGATACACTCACCCAATCCACGTCTACTATCATAGCATGGCAATATAAGAAAACGTAGAAGTAACTCCCAAAGGTTTGATAAAAAAATGGGTAATAGGTACTACCTCATCTACTTCCCAATACCCACATACTAATCAGATCCTAATCATGCAATTGTTTGAGGATTGATCTAATGCAATAAAACTGGGTAGTAAAGAGGTATGGTCAAAGTGTTACTTGCCTTGCTGATGATCCGTGAAACCTAGAGATTCGAAGTAGCAAGCGGCGCACTCCGGGTAATCTATCGCAAACAAACAAGCATACAATAAGCACTCAACTAATGCACAGGTAAAACTCAAAGAAGAGATCTAACTAGAAAGTTCAACTTAAGAACTCCGGTTTGCAAAAAGAATCAAATCAAACGAAGGAACGAAAGTCAAATGGCGAAAGAAACAAGCTTCATTTACTAATCTAGACCTAAGTCAAATTTTACAGTAGCAAAAACTTGTTTGAGTTGGCTAAACGAAAACAGGGTTTTGAGGCAAAACTCCAGGCGCTTGAATCACCTGATTCTGATAAACGAGCGAAAAGTTATACTAGCACGAAAATCGGATCAGAAATCGCGATCAGAAATAATCGCAGAAAATCTGAGAAAAAGAAAAACGGATGAACATTCGCTGTCCGTGGCTAAAATACGAAAACCGTTTGTTAGAACGAGCGGGTGTTTGCTAAATAAACTAAACCGGGAAAAAATAATAAAAACTGATCTATAAAAAAACGACCACGGTTTTTATAAAAAACCGGGCGGTTTTTCCGAAGAAAACCGCCGCCGGCGGCAGCAAGTCCGACGGCTACCTCGGCGGGGTCCGGCGAGGCGGGCGGCGGCTCCGGTGGGGCGGGTCGGGCGGCGGCAGCGGGACGGGCGGCGGCGGTGGCAACAGCGGGCGGCAACGGCAACCAGCAACGGCGGTGGCGCGGATCGAGGGCGGCGGCGATGCTAGGGTTTGGCGGGGCTAGGGCGGCTCGGGCTGGGGCTTGCTCGGGCGCCTCAGGCTTTAAAGGCCCGACCGGGTCAGTGTCCCAGGAGGACACGGCCCGGTTAGGTCGGTTCTTTTTTTTAAATAATTTCACGCAGAAAAATAAATAAAAGAAATACTAAACTGACTCCAAAAATCCCGAAAAAAATTCATCGTCCTCTAAAATCAAGCCGGACAAGATGAACATTTTTGGGACCTAAATACAATTTTGAAAAACACGCATTTTTCCTAATTCAAATAAAATAGCGATAAAACAACGAAATAAAATCTTGTTTGATTTTAATATTAAACCCTCAATATTTCTTTATTTTGGGAAAGTCATTTTATTCCCTCTCTCATATTTTTATAATAGAAATAATTGAAGATAAAATAATTAAAATCAAATGATCCTATTTTCAAAATTTGAGAAAACTCAAATATGAAAATAACGAAATCCCCAACTCTCTCCGTGGGTCCTTGATTTGCGTAGAATTTCTAGGATCAAGCCAAAATGCAATGAAATATGATATGCAATGATGATCTAATGTATAATGTTTCAAATTGAAAATTTGGGATGTTACACCAAGTCTCCCAGATCATATCCTTTCCAAAAATCACGCTCCCGAAGGTTTCATTCCATTTGGACTCCGTTTGATATTCCTTTTCTTCGAAATACTGAAACAGGCAATAAATCATCAATATGGATTGGGCCTCCAGTTAATAGGTTAGTCCCAAAAGTAATATAAAAGTGTATAATAAAGCACGTAATCATTCAAAACAGATAATAAAATAGCATGAATGCTTCATAAATTAGAGATACGTTGGAGATGTATCAGCATCTCCAAGCTTAATTCCTGCTCGTCCTCGATTAGGTAAATGATAAAAGAAAGAATTTATGAAGTGTTAATGCTAGCAGGTGCACAAGTTTGATCAATGATAATTTCAATCACCTTTTCTAGCATGATTATATGTCATAATAGTAGTTCATCTCATAAAAACTTCTCACGAACAAGTAACAAGCAATTCACATGTTAAAGCATCGACCATAAACTTTCTTGAAAAACTAGCAAACTTCATTCTTAGTCATCAAACAATTGCAATTCATCCTATTTTCAGGAAGGGTCTAAGTCAGAGCTTTGATTTAGCAAACTCCACATACTCAACTATCATATAGTCTTCTACAATTGCCAACACTCACACAATACTTACGGTTATGGAGTTTTAATCGGACACTAAGAAAGATAGGGGCTTATAGTGTTGCCTTCCAACGTATTCACCTTTGGGTGATGTCAACAATAATAGTTCATGCTAACTTACATCCAATTGGATATATATATCAGGATCTTTCCAACATGAGGTGCTTGCCAAAGGATAAAATGAAAAAGGGAAAGGTGAAGATCACCTTGACTCTTGCATAAAGTAAAAGACATAAAGTAAAAGATAGGCCCTTCGCAGAGGGAAGCAAAGGTTGTCATGCGCTTTTAGGGTTGGATGCACAAAATCTTAATGCGAAAGAACGTCACTTCATATTTCCACTTGTATATGGACCTTTATTATTCAGACTGTCACTTTTATTACTTCCATAACAAGATCGTATAAAGCTTATTTTCTTCACACTAATAGATCATACATATTTAGAGAGCAATTTTTATTGCTTGCACCGATGACAACTTACTTGAAGGATCTTACTCAATCCATAGGTAGGTATGGTGGACTCTCATGGCAAAAGTGGGTTTAAGGATATTTGGAAGCACAAGTAGTATCTCTACTTGGTGCAAGGAATTTTGGCTAGCATGAGGGGGAAAGGCAAGCTCAACATGTTTGAATGATCCATGACAATATACTTTAACTGAGACGTGAGAAAACATAACCTATTACGTTGTCTTCCTTGTCCAACATCAACTCTTTAGCATGTCATACTTAATGAGTGCTCACAGTTATAAAAGATTTCTAGGATAGTATATTTATATGTGAAATCTCTCTTCCTTCAATATTCTTTCATGAATTGTTCAAATGACCAATACAATGCTTGCTAACCTTCAATAAATTTACAACCTCTACTTCTTAGATGTGAAGTCATTACTCCCCATGGGATAAGTAAATTAAACATATATAATTTCAGATTTATGACATTCAACTCATTCAACCATTTACTCATAGGATATAAGTGAAGCACACGAGTAAATGACAAACTACTCCAAAAAGATATAAGTGAAGATCAATGAGTAGCTAAATAGTTATGTAACTATGTGAAGACTCCCTCTCATTTAAGAATTTCAGATCTTGGTATTTTATTCAAACAGCAAGCAAAGCAAAATAAAATGATATTGCAAGGATAGCACAACTCATGTGAAGAAGCAAAAACTTAGGTTCGACCGATACTAACTGATAGTTGTTGAAGAAGAAAGGTGGGATGCCTAACGGGGCATCCCCAAGCTTAGATGCTTGAGACTTCTTGAAATATTATCTTGGGGTGCCTTGGGAATCCCCAAGCTTGAACTTTTGTGTCTCCTTAATTCCTCTCATATCATGGTTTCTCTTTTTATCAAAAGCTTCATCCACACCAAACTCAACAAGAACTTGTGAGACAGGTTAGTATAAACCAATGCAAAACCTTATCATTTTCTACTGTAACAAATCACTAAAATTATTATTCAACATTGCATACTAAATGTCTCTGCATATTTAATACTCCTATCCTCAAATAGAATCATTAAACAATGCAAACATAATAGCAATCTGTCAAAATAGTATAGTCTGTGAAGAATGCAAGAGTATCAATACTTCCCTAACTCCAAAAATTATGAGAAAATACTACGCTGTAGAAGATTTATCAGAGCTCAATATGCAAAAAGTTTCAACATTATATCATGCTCTGACTTTTCTAGGGAATTTTTGCAACAGCGGTAAACTTTTGGTTTTCAAACAGCAACATGTATACTAGCAAAATAAGCATGGAAAAGGCTATCCTTGACATTTTGATAGAAAATAAAGATGCAAAACATTATTCTAGAGAACAGAAAGCAAATACTAACAAGAGAAAATGATGCTGCAAGCAAAACACATATCATATGGTGAATAAAAATATAGCTCCAAGTAAAGTTACCGATGAACAAAGACGAAAGAGGGGATGCCATCCGGGGCATCCCTAAGTTTAGGCTTTTGGCTATTCTTGAATATTAATTACCTTGGGGTTCCTTGGGCATCCCCAAGCTTAGGCTCTTACCACTCCTTATTCCATAGTCCATCGAATCTTTACCCAAAACATGAAAACTCCACAACACAAAACTCAACAGAAAACTCGTAAGCTCCGTTAGTATAAGAAAATAAAACCACCACTTAGGTACCATAATGAACTCATTCTAAATTCATATTGGTGTGAAACCTACTGTATTACAAGTTCTCTATGATTCATACCCTCCGATACTACTCATAGATTCATCAAAATAAGCAAACAACACATAGAAAACAGAATCTGTCAAAAACAGAACAGTCTGTAGTAATATGTATCAAACATATACTTCTTGAACTCCAAAAATCCTACCGAATTAGGAAGTACTAAGAAATTTGTGTAACAATCCAGAGAAAAAAGAATCAGATCATAAGCACGTTTCTGTGAATTAACAAAACTAATTTACTGGGTGCAAAAGTTTCTGATTCTCAGCAGGATCAACACAACTATCACCGTAAGCTATCCTAAAGGTCTTACTTGGCACTTTATTGAAACAAAAGCTATAAACCATGATTAATACAGTAGCATAATCATGTGAACACACAAAAACAGTAAGGGTAAATATTGGTTTCTCTCCCAACAAGCGCTTTTTTAAAATGCCTTTCTAGCTAGGCATGATGATGGCAATGATGCTCACATAAGAGATAAGAATTGAAACATAATGGGAGCATCATGAAGCATATGAATAGCAAATTTAAGCCTAACCCACTTCCTATGCATAGGGATTTTGTGAGCAAACAACTTATGGGAACAATAATCAACCAGCATAGGAAGGTAAAATAAGCATAACTTCAAGATTTTCAACATATAGAGAGGAAACTTGACATTATTGCAATTCCTACAAGCATATATTCCTCCCTCATAGTAATTTTCAGTAGCATAATGAATGAATTCAACAATATAACCAGCACCTAAAGCATTCTTTTCATGATCTACAAGCATAGAAAATTTACTACTCTCCACATAAGCAAAATCCTTCTCATTCAAAATAGTGGGAGTATCATAAAAGACTTGAATACTATAAATTGTTTCCACATTAAAAGAGTAATGTTCAGAAAAAGGGTAATCATAATCATGACAAGTTTTATAAATATAATCATCACTACTTTTTATGGCATAAGTTTCATCACAATAATCATCATAAGTAGCAACTTCGTTCTCATCATAATCGATTGAAACCTCTCCCAAGATAGTGGAATCACTAAATAAAGTTGACACTCTTCCAAATCCACTTTCATATTCATCACAATAAAATTCAATATTCTCAAAAATAGTGGGATCAGTACTTCCTAAAGTTGACACTCTTCCAAACCCACTTTCATCAATATAATCATCATAGGTAAGAGGCATGCTATCATCATAACAACTTTGCATATCAAAACTTGGGATGCTAAAAATATCATCTTCATTAAACATAACATCCCCAAGCTTGGGACAAACATTAATTTCCGCAAATATATTCTCAAATATGTCATCCTCATCAAACATAGCTTCCCCAAGCTTCGGCCTTTTCATATCATAAGCATAATCACTCTCATCATTAATAGTATGAATAGCACAAATAGTATAGAAATTCTCATCATCACAATGAGTAGTAGGAGCAACATCATTCGGGAGAGATACCTTGTTAACTTTGTTGTTCCCTTTTTTCTTTCTCTTCTTCACATTATGTGTGGGTTCAACCTTCTTCTTTGAGCTCTTTATTGACGAGATTGGTTGAATAGAAAGCTCCTCCTCGTTACCTGATTCATCATAAGAAATAATAGGAGGATATTGGGAAGTCTCTTCCCTTCCATTAGTATTCTCATCATCTTCTATTTGCTTTCTTTTCTTTAGGTGATTGGCAATATAAGGACTTTCAATGCAATTCACCGCACAAAACAAATAAATCTCCTCTAAATCAATATCAAGGAAATGCGCAAGATTAAATTTTGGAATAAGCTTAGTTGCACGTTTCAATTCTTCATAACCCAAAAGCAAACTAAGTTCATTATAATGATCAAGGGAGATCAAATCATCACAGTTTTTGGACACGATTCAATCATGAAACAATTTTCATTGGAGATGTAAATGACCATGTTCATTGCAAAGTTCACAATGGTAAAGATATCTTAAATTCTCAGCACTCTTATCTAGCCTTTCTTGCAACCCTTTAGTTTCTAAATACTTATGCCTCTTGCAATATCTATTTTCCCTATTTGGGGTGTACTTGCAAACCCAATCTACTCCACAAAAGTCGACATGCTTATAAGAGATATTTTCATCATAACTAGTGCAATCATCATTAGTACTATGGATATTCAAAGAGTTCATACTAACAACATTGCAATCATGCTCATCTTTCAAAGATTTAGTATCAAACATTCTATAGATTTCTTCTTCTAGCACTTGAGCACAATTTTCCTTTTCATCAAACTCACGAAAGATATTAAAAAGATGAAGCGTATGAGACAAACTCAATTCCATTTTTTGTAGTTTTCTTTTATAAAGTAAACTAGTAATAAAATAAGAAACAAAAAGATTCGATTGCAAGATCTAAAGATATACCTTCAGGCACTCACCTCCCCGGCAACGGCGCCAGAAAAGAGCTTAGTTGACGGGGTGTGAGTGCCGCTTACCTAGCCTCCCCGGCAACGGTGCCAGAAAAGAGCTTGATGTCTACTACACAACCTTCTTATTGTAGACGTTGTTGGGCCTGCAAGTGCACAGGTTTGTAGGACAGTACCAAATTTCCCTCAAGTGGATGACCTAAGGTTTATCAATCCGTGGGAGGCGTAGGATGAAGATGGTCTCTCTCAAACAATCCTGCAACCAAATAACAAAGGTTCTCTTGTGTCCCCAACACACCCAATACAATGGTAAATTGTATAGGTGCACTAGTTCGGTGAAGAGATGGTGATACAAGTGCAATATGGATGGTAAATATAGGTTTTTTGTAATCTGAAAATATAAAAACAGCAAGGTAACTAATGATAAAAGTGAGCGTAAACGGTATTGCAATGGTAAGAAACAAGGCATAGGGTTCATACTTTCACTAGTGCAAGTTCTCTCAACAATAATAACATAATTGGATCATATAACCATCCCTCAACATGCAACAAAGAGTCACTCCAAAGCCACTAATAGCGGAGAACAAACGAAGAGATTATGGTAGGGTACGAAACCACCTCAAAGTTATCCTTTCTGTTCTATCTATTCAAGAGTCCGTAGTGAAATAAGACGAAGCTATTCTTTCCGTTCAATCTATCATAGAGTTCATATTAGAATAACACCTTAAGACACAAATCAACCAAAACCCTAATGTCACCTAGATACTCCATTGTCACCTCAAGTATCCGTGGGTATGATTATACGATATGCATCAGACAATCTTAGATTCATCTATTCAACCAACACAAAAGTACTTCAAAGAGTGCCCCAAAGTTTCTACCGGAGAGTCAAGACGAAAACGTGTGCCAACCCTTATGCATAGGTTCAAGGGCAGAACCCGCAATTTGATCACCAAAACATACATCAAGTGGATCACGTGAATATCCCATTTTCACCACAGATAAGCACGGCAAGACATACCTCAAGTGTTCTCAAATCCTTACAGACTCAATCCAATAAGATAACTTCAAAGGGAAAACTCAATTCATCACAAGAGAGTAGATGGGAGAAACATCATAAGATCCAACTATAATTGCAAAGCTCGCGATACATGAAGATCATGCCATAGAGAGAACACGAGAGAGAGAGAGAGAGATCAAACACATAGCTAGTAGTACATACCCTCAGCCCCGAGGGTGAACTACTCCCTCCTCGTCATGGAAGGCACCGGGATGATGAAAATGGCCACCGGTGAGGGATTCCCCCTCCGGCAGGGTGCCAGAACAGGCTCCCGAGAGGTTTTTGGTGGCTACAGAGGCTTGCGGCGGCGGAACTCCCGATCTATCTTCGTCTTTGATGTTTTTAGGGTACGTGGACTTATATAGGCGAAAGAAGTCGGTTGGGGGAGCCTCGAGGGGCCCAGGAGATAGGGGGCGCACCCAGGGGGTGGGCGCGCCCTCCTATCTCCTGGCTTTCTCGAACCTCCCCTGGCTTGAACTCCAAGTCTCCCAGATCATATCCTTTCCAAAAATCACGCTCCCGAAGGTTTCATTCCGTTTGGACTCCGTTTGATATTCCTTTTCTTTGAAATACTGTAACAGGCAATAAAACAACAATATGGGTTGGGCCTCCGGTTAATAGGTTAGTCCCAAAAGTAATATAGAAGTGTATAATAAAGCCCGTAATCATTCAAAACAGATAATAAAATAGCATGAATGCTTCATAAATTATAGATACATTGGAGACGTACACCCCACCACATGTGGTCCTATCAAAATAACAGTCGACTAAAAATAAATAGGTTAGTCAAATTTTTTATGAACCGTCCGATCTATAATGAACGGGCAGATGTCCTTCCTCTACCTCCCGCCAGTCACTGTTGACGATCTTTCTCGAACCGCCAGCAACCACCGGCCGAGACCCCTGCCTCCGCCGCCCTGCCCTCCCCTCGACCTCACACCACTGTCGTGCTTGGCAGCGCCCCCCGGCCATCCCTTTAATCTCGGCAGACGTCCAGATCATGCGCCAGCAGCTCTAGGCCCCACACACCCCTAAGATAAACACTGAGGCGCTGCTTCCCCAGTGTAATAGGCGGACTAGCGTCTGTTACACCGGGGAATGCTTCCTTTAATTAGGAATCAACAGACCAGAAATTGAAATCCAGGGGGGCGACAGACCTCTAGCTAAGGTGAAATAGTATATGAGGACAAACCTTGTGCATCGCGAGTTAGTAGGAACATCTAGTATCAAGAAGAAGCGGTCAACTAGTGTCTTCTGTGGGGTGAATACCGTGCAAGCAGACACGTAAGATTTAGACGAATAAGGGAAGAGGAGTACCATTTCTAGTTGCCAGTGTTGTGTCCTCCATATGTCGCGGCGATTTTCTTCTTTTTGCCCGGGGAACCGATGTTTTGGAGGAGGGTGCAGCCTTGGACGAATCCATGGCCAAATTGTTGACTGTGTTGCCGTGGTCGTATGTCGGCGAAGGGGAAGCAAATCCGAGGAGGAAAAGGGTGGCGTAGTAGGAACAACTCCGGTGCGGTGGACGATGGCGAAGTTGGAGCGACAACGGTGAGGCGTAGGACAACATGGTTGAACTGGCTCGGGTACGGACAGCTCGGCCTCGACTTCAACTACTAGCCGTGGAGGGCGTTGCAGTTTTAGGTTGCGGTGGATGACGACATCGGGGTATCGGCTCCAGCGTGATGGAGGAGGGCGACGGTCAATGGGTGGGATGGGGTGGCGTACAGAGGACGCCGGGGTTTCGCGGCTGGTGGAGAGGTAGTTTTGGCGCCGATGGAGTACGAATGGGGAATCGGACGGGAGGGGGGCAGTGGTAGCTAAGGGAGAACCATGTTTCGGTCTGGGACGCGCTTGTTTTTGGCTTTTTTGAACAGATGGGATGCGCTTGTTTGAAATTTGGGGAAAGTACAAATTTTGCCCCCTCTTAAATTTCGGACCTACTGCGGGTCGAGGGTAGGATGGTAATCCCAGGTGTCCCGAATAGTGGGCGGGAGAAATTTCGGCCACGCGCATGTGTGCTTAGGCAACCATTGTGTATGAATGCTTTTTGAAGGCGGTTACGTGACATCTACATGAAGCTACAAACCTACCCCGGTTTAGATGATGGCCGCCTAGATGAAGCTACAAACCTACCTCGGAGGCGGTCGGGCCGGTAGGTTTCACGGGACGGAGTTAGAAAAGTAATTTCCTTCTACTACCAAACATTGGTCTCACACGGTTTCGGGTGTGTAGAGGCTCTTTCGGAGCTTCATTCGAAATTTTGAAACGGAAGCATTCACATTTAGAGTACTCTTGAACTTTGAGGATTGACCTAAATAGACAACGTTAAATTTGACCTTGTATGTTTGAAAACCTCATTAAATTATCCGCTTCTTTTTGAAATTTTGACACTTGAAAATCCTATAACTACGATTATTTTGGAATGGAGGAGCTAAATTTGAATCTATTTTGTACACGACTATATATGCTATTATGCACAAAAGCAGAGCAAAGATTGGTGCCCCCATAATTTAGGTATGATTTACAAATGCCATGATATCAAATTCAAATAATTGAATGGACTTCATGTTGAATTCAAATTTTTAAACCACCTTAAGTTGATTTCAAATGTATGCTAGTTCATAGCTAGCTATTTATAATAGTCATTGTGTAACTTTCGTATGTATAATGTGCTTTCCACACACAACATGAACTATACTCACGTTTATATTTGATTTCTAAAGCGACGCATTGTTTGGAGTTCAAAATACTAACTATGTGGATCAATTATGTCGAATAATAACATAGACATGCTCAAATTCGATAGAATCTAGATGTCTGATGGATCAATGACCGTTCCTTACGCGAATTGCAAGTATCATGATCCCATCCTAATATTTTGATACAATTTATATTTTTAATCAATGTGTACATCAGTCTTTTACGCGTAGTTTCACTCTCCATTGGTGGTCTCTCACACATGCTCACACACTCTCTCCCGAGGTGTCTTTCTCGTAGAGATGCTCTTGATATAACCCTCCCTCCCTCTCGTAACCATTTACGACTGTTTTCACTGACCTTTATAACAAGCACTCTTCCTCTCACAAGCATACACACGCACAATCCCCATTGACCCTTTCTATATACATAGACCTGCCTACGTGTCTACCGTACGCACATTATCTTAAGGCCTGTCTCTCACGCATTGTCTCACACCTCTCTTCCTAATCGACGAGTATGATTCTAGAAGATCATTCTGTAGGATGCCCCTTAAAGTTAGGTTGGATGAATAGTAATATCAGAGATAAGGGGTTACATTAGTCCGAGGACCTAGGGTTACAAATCCTAGTCGGCTTTGTCAGTGGACACAGAGTCCTTCATGATTTTGCTATCTTTGTCTTGTACGACTAGTCATCCATGGGTCTCCCTAAATACGTCACGGGCCGACCAATCTGGCACAGGACGGAACTGAACCAAGGGCCTCACCTCGGCCCACCGGACCTCACGCGGTGACACACCCTCTGCCCCCAGGTCTCGTTATCTTCTCACACCCACACATACCAACACAGACACCACACAAAAAATTCTCCTCATGCCTCTATCCCCTCCCCCTTGCATATACACACTCAAGGGCATCTCTCTTCATGACATCATATTCATCTCTCTCTCTAGACCTCTGTCATTTCTTGTGCTATCTCTTCCACATCCCACTCCCCCACCGGCCCCTCTATCCATGCCTCTCTCAAATACGTAATACACACACATACCTCTCTAGGCCCTGCCAAATACATAACCTACACATTCACACATGTTACATCACGTACCCCATTGATCTAAAAAGCCCTCTCTTCATGTTTATTTCGCATACAACATTCCTTTTGAATAAAGTGTGGCCAAAAAATATTTTAGAATTTCTACATATATACAACATTACAAAGTTATATGAAGGAGTATGAACATTAATTTGCACTGCATGGTGCCCACAATGATATTTATTCCACACTGTGAAGTTTTATATTTTTATACTATATATAAATTTAGTCATAATAAAGAGAAACAAAGAGCATCTCTCTCTCCATCGCACACACCCTCTCTACGCCCCTTTCACGTACGCACACAAACTATCTCTAGGTCCTCTAAAAGTATGCCCCCAACACATTCACGCATGTTTCATATTTCTCTCGCGAGATATACAGTGACGATCATTGTATTTGAAGTGAAATCACGATACGTACATTGGACTTCAGAATCCACTCATTATGGTCACCATTTATGTTTGGTGGTTATTATACAATCATGGGCTCACCATACAACTCTGTATTTGCTCAAGACACAACTAGTTGACCAGTTAAACGCTCCACGTGGCACATCTAGTGTTGCATCACATTATCTCACTACCATTGGGCCAACCTATCAGCATGTATCTACTCTACACTCTTATAAAAAACAGAGTTGGTGATGATGGTGTGCCTGCCATCCTACAATATAGGTCGTCCGATTTATATCTGACGGATAGGAAGGAAACTATGGTAATTTTGCAAAAAGGTACCCACAAACCTCTCCACATTTTCAAATAAGGCCTTCCCTCGTTCATCCTTTTCTCTCAAAAGATAAACTACTCATACAAATGCATCTACGTGCAACACACGGGCATCTTGCTAGTAAGAATGAAAACAAATGACAAAAACATATTGGACGGTGGTTCGAAGTCATTACCACGGGCACAACGGACAAGGTGGCCATGTATTGGTATGTTGAGCCGTCCGTTTTAACACACAGGACAGGAGCTGGTGTGGTGATTATACACACATGCACGCATGCACACGAACTGCATGCACGCAACACTCACACGAACACATGCAACCACGCATGCACGCAACACTCACGCGTACACATGCAGCCACGCACGCACGCAACACTCACACACACACACGCACGCATGCATGCACACACCACACGACCAACACACACTCTCACTGACACGTGCTACGCATGTGATCAAACCAACCTCAGCCATCCTACCGCTGACACATAATTTTCGTTCATACAGTATGTTTATCCAACCGCATGTTGGGGAAGATCCATACGGCCCGTGCGGTGGTCTGTTGGGGAAGAAGAAGAGGTGAGGAAGAAGGGTTAGGAGACGTAGGATATTCATCCAACCGCCTGAAATTATAGACTGACCCAAATGATGAAAGTCAGGCGACTTGCTGATAACCCACAAGTATAGGGGATCGCAACAGTTTTCGAGGGTAGAATATTCAACCCAATTTTATTGATTCGACACAAGGGGAGCCAAAGAATATTCTCAAGTATTAGTAGTTGAGTTTTCAATTCAACCACACCTAGATAACTTAGTACCTGCAGCAAAGTAGTATGGAAGTAACGACAACAGTAGCTAACGTAATAGTAGCAGTTTTGTAGTAATTGTAATAGTGGCAACGGTAAAGTAACTAAGCAAAGAACAATATGTGAAAAGTTTATAGGCATTGGATCAGTGATGGATAATTATGTCGGATGTGATTCCTCATGTAATGGTTATAACATAGGGTGACACATAACTAGTTCCAGTTCATCAATGTAATGTAGGCATGTATTCCGAATATAGTCATACATGCTTATGGAAAAGAACTTGCATGACATCTTTTATCCTACCCTCCCGTGGCAGCGGGGTCCTATTGGAAACTAAGGGATATTAGGGCCTCCTTTTAATAGAGTAACGGACCAAAGCATTAACACTTAATGAATACATGAACTCCTCAAACTAGGGTCATCACTGGTAAGTATCCTGATTATTGTCACTTCGGGGTTAACGGATCATAACACATAATAGGTGACTATAGACTTGCAAGATAGGATCAATGTCGGTGTCAAAACCGGTGGATCTCGGGTAGGGGGTCCCGAACTGTGCATCTAGGCGGATGGTAACAGGAGACAAGGGACACGATGTTTTACCCAGGTTCAGGCCCTCTTGATGGAGGTAAAACCCTACGTCCTGCTTGATTGATATTGATATTGTGGATGTTTACAAGAGTGGATCTACCACGAGATCAAGGAGGCTAAACCCTAGAAGCTAGCCTATGGTATGATTGTAATGGTTGTTGTTGTCGTTGTGTCCTACAGACTAGAGCCATCCGGTTTATATAGACACTGGAGAGGGCTAGGGTTACATAGAGTCGGTTACAATGGTAGGAGATCTACGTATCCGTATCGCCAAGCTTGCCTTCCACGCCAAGGAAAGTCCCATCCGGACACGGGACGAAGTCTTCAATCTTGTATCTTCATAGTCTTGGAGTCCGGTCGATGATGATAGTCCGGCCGATGATAGTTCGGCCGATGATGGTAGTCCGGCTATCCGGACACCCCCTAATCCGGGACTCCCTCAGTAGCCCCCAAACCAGGCTTCAATGACGATAAGTCCAGCATGTGTGTAGTCTTCGGCGTTGCAAGGCGGGTTCTCCTTCAAGTTCTACGTACCTGCCGAACAGTGTCCGGCTTCCTCATCAATGTTGCGCGTCTTGGCTTCCACGCCCAATAATGGCCTTCTTCCACGCGTCGCGCGAATGTGAAAAGCCAGGGTGTCTTTTATGTTTTACCCCCTAGTTGTGCGAATAATCTGCCTATAAGGGAGGCAAGAATCCAGATCCAAATCACCATCTTCCTCCCGCAAATACTCATCGGAGCGCTTTCGACCAAGAATCCATTCCATCATGGACCGTCAACGCGGCTCCTCTTCTCGCGCTCCCAGCCCTTTGCCAGGAGATTGGAGGAGATGCTCTGTTCCGCACAACGAGCTGGTGAAGCTCCAAGCGGGGGGATATCTCCCTCCGGCCTTTATGGTTCCGGTTCGAGCCGGGCTGGCCACCTACAAAGGTGGGAAGCAAGCGGAGGTTACCCCAAGTCCCAACAAAGGGGAGCGGGTATGCTTCGTCCCCTATCTGATAAGGGGGCTCGGATTTCCTGTACATCCATTCCTCCGCGGGCTCCTGGAGTTCTACGGACTCCAGCTTCATCACCTCACGCCCGCCTCAATCCTGCATATTGCGGGTTACGTAGCTCTTTGCGAGCTATTCCTGGGCGTCGAGCCCCATTTCGCGCTGTGGAAGAGGTTGTTCTGCCTTGTACCCCGCTCTCACGAGGGGTCCATATATCAAGTGGGCGGCGCCGAAATATGGCGCATTGCCGGGACCGGATATCCATCCGGAACCCCTAAGAAGGCGTCCGAAGACTGGCCTTCGGAATGGTTTTATATAGAAGACGCTCCGCTGCCGGACCCTGTTCGGATCGGCCTCCCGGAGTTCAGCAATGCTCCTCTGAAGAAACGCCTTAGTTGGCGTCCGCGGAGCCCCCAACTGGAGGAAGACAAGAGCGTCCATTATTTGATGGGCCGAATAAGGTTACTGGCCCATTCCGGGTTGACCATGATTGGAGTCATGGCAACATGCATTATGCGGGGGGTGCAGCCACTACAATACAGGGGCCACCCCATGTGGGATTTCAACGGGGAGGACGATGCCACCCGTCATGGCCGCAAAGGGCCGGATTCGGTCGAAGACCTGGTGACGATCCTGTCCGGCCTGTATAAGGGGGAGAAGGAGGATTTCCTTCGGACGAACCCGTTAAATGGGTTCTCCATGAATAATCCCCGGCCTTGGGTAAGCGAACACTCTGCGTGCCCGACCCATGCTTTTTGAAACTTAAGTTTCTTATATTGTGTTCTTCTTTCGACGCAGGAGCTGCGCCGGATCGTGGAGGACATGCTAAGTCCAGCTCCGCAACCCGAGGATCCAGAGAGATCCCGGGATCCGGCCTCCGAAGAGGATCCGGACATAAAGGTGGAGCTAATCGACGGGGTGTTCCACCAGCTCAGCATGGACAATGCTTTAGTCGCCATCATGGCCGACTATCCCGGACTATATTCGGCTTCCCAGGTGATTGCGACCGAAGTCCTGACACCGTCATTCCTTCCTTGCTTATTTCTGACCACCGTATATGATGGCGCTGTGCAGGAGGCGCCCCTAGGGCGAGAAGCCGAGCCCGCGGTGGCTGACCAACAAAGGCCAGTCCGGACCAGTAGGCGGAAGAGGAGCGCGGCGCGGACTGAAACGTCGCCGCAAAGGTGTAGCTCACAATTCATTATTTAGAGCAACGTTCCTAGGAAGCGTTTGAGTGCTCATGACTTTTGTAGGGAAAAAAGATCCCATCGGACTGCGGGCGTGGAGGTTGCCAATCCAACCTCTACCAGCCAGGCTCCAGCACCTGGTCTGGAGGGGAGGCGAGCGCAAGGCGCGAGCCGGACGTTCCTCCGACGGAGGATGCCGACAGACTGTCCGCCACCAAGTCTGAGGTGGAGAGTGCCATGAATCACAGGCGCCGCCGGACAGTATTTCGTGACGCGTGCTTCTCCCCCGAGGCATTGAATGCCTTTAACACGGGGGACGCGCACCTTCGTGCTGCTCAAGATGGTTTTACCAGAGCCATGGAGCAGTATGTAAAAGACATACGGGTAAGAGAATTTAATAGTTATATATGCCAGTAGCCCCCGAGACTTAAAGTAGTTATATTAACTGATTTAAGGATCATATGAAACGTAGGATCTTACCGAGAAGAATACCCAACTGTCTCAGGAGCTGCAAGAGTGCAAGGCCCAACTTGAGGCCGCACTCTCTGGCGCAGGAGGAAACACAGGGACCTCTCCTGGTAACGCATTATTTTAGAAAGATAAGTAGCGTTTGGCCTTTGCGCAAGTCTAAAAAATGACGTTGCAGGTGCTGCCGGACAAGATCCGGACAGGCAAGAACTTCTGCGCCAACTAAAGGCCGGCGAGAGGGTGCTGCATAAGGTGCAGCATGAAAGGAACAAGCTCCAGGATGCCCATGCCCAGCTTGGAGAAGAGCTGAAAGGCGTTCGGGCCGAGCTGTCGGGCTCCGTTAAGGAGAATCAGCGGCTTCGTCGCGGCATCTATAGTAAGTGCTTGAGCGAACTCCTTTGAAAAGAAGAGTTCGGCGAGGAAGTCAATTTGACAGAATATGTCTGCAGGTATGCTCACAGGTCGCCCTGCGGAGGAGATGCCCGTATCAACGGGTGATCAACTTCCCGAATTGTTGCAACTGATCGAACGAGTTCGGCAGGCAATGAGCGGCGTCATCCAGGCTTTATGGCCAGCCTTCTCCTTACCCGAGGGTCTTGGGGAGCTTGCGGAGAAGCTTCAGGGAGTGCGGCAGCGCTTCCATTTATGGAAGATTTCGGCCTGCCGCCAAGGTGCCAGGGAGGCCTGGGCCATGGTAAAGACGCGGTACAAGAAGGCGGATCCCAACCACATGGCCGAAGTCGGACCTGTGGGGCCCGATGGGAAGGAGATCCCTGTGAGTTTAGTATACGGCCAAGTAGAGTTGGCCGCTAAATTTTCCCAACAGGACTGTAAATTAGACAACCTGTTAGACGGGATTGAGGAAGAATACAATCAGTCGATTTGACAATGTATTATAAAATGACATGTAAAATGCCTTCTAGCCGGATTGTAGATCGTTTGTCTTTGCCGACCTTTTCGCTTCGACCTCGGGACCCTAGAGTCCGGAGTGTGTCCGAATACCTTCTCGGTTATGAAACAACCGGGGTATGCATGGAGACCAGGCGTAGGGGTCATTAGTGCTTTATCAGACAAGTGCCCAACTAGTTATGTTATATTACATGGGTAGTAAGAAACATCTTCCAGGGAGAATAGTTCCGTTAAGGGTTCCTTTCCTCTGGGGGTGGCATGCCCTAAAGTGCATGTCCGGACTGCGAAAAAAGCAGAAAAACATCTGGGGGCAGATAAATAAGTGGATAAAAAATCATCTTTTAAGTCACCGACCGAATATTCCCTTAAGAACGCTAGCTTTCGGCTTCACCCAGTCTGAGGTACACATCCGGCTGACCCGGCAGTAACAATCGCAGAGGTGCTCCCTTTACCTCCTAGCCGAACAATCGGGAACGTAGGGGTAAGCACAGGAGCCAGGCAACCCAGCTTGGCCAAAACTTAAGTCATATCGATGCATATAATGGTGAATAAAAGGTACATGTGGAGGCTTGACACATGTGCTGGGCATGAAGCCCTTATAATTAAGCTTCTGGTAAAGAAGCCCCCAGGTATAATGAGTGCGGATAGCACATCAATTGCGCGCGATCGATGCGCAAGTAGGCCTTTTAAGGCTTTGATGAATAGGGTTGAGAAGAAAAAGATAAACAAAAGGCAGCTGAAGTAAAAAAAATTGGACGGGGGGAAAGGGACGAACTCTTAGTCCGGCGCTAGGCATAGAATCTTCGGAGGCGGGCTGCGTTCCATGGGTTCGGCTCGAGTCGGTTATCCGACGCATTTCGTAGACGGTACGCTCCGCCGGTCAAGACTTTATCGATGATGAAGGGGCCTTCCCATTTGGGCTTGAGCTTGTCCTTTTTCTTGTCCGGCAGGCGTAGAACTAGTTCGCCAACGTTGTAAGTCTTGGCCCGTACTTCTCTGCTTTGGTATCTTCGAGCCTGCTGCTGATAGAATGCGGAACGAGCCTTGGCGACGTCGCGTTCTTCCTCCAATGCGTCCAAGCTGTCCTGCCGATCCAACTCGGCTTCTCTTTCTTCGTACATGCGCACTCGAGGTGAGTCATGAATGATGTCGCAGGGCAAAACTGCTTCTGCGCCGTATACCATAAAAAATGGTGTGAATCCGGTAGTACGGTTAGGCGTTGTCCGCAGCCCCCAGAGTACGGAGTCGAGCTCCTCTACCCAGTGCGTGTCAGATTTCGTAAGGGACCGCACTAGTCTGGGTTTGATGCCGCTCATTATTAGACCATTTGCTCGTTCCACTTGACCGTTGGTTTGAGGATGATAGACTGAAGCGTAATCGAGCTTGATGCCCATATTTTTGCACCATGATTTAACCTCATCGGCCGTGAAGTTCGTGCCATTATCGGTGATGATGCTGTGGGGGACACCATAACGGTGTACTACCCCGGATATAAAGTCTATCACTGGTCCGGACTCTGCCGTTTTAACTGGCTTGGCCTCTATCCATTTGGTGAATTTATCCACCATGACCAATAGGTACCTTTGCTTGTGGGTTCCCCCTTTAAGTGGTCCAACCATGTCAAGCCCCCAGACCGCGAACGGCCAGGTAATGGGTATAGTTTTGAGGGCGGTGGGTGGCATGTGGCTCTGATTAGCAAAGAGCTGATAACCGATGCATCTTTGGACTAAGTCCTGAGCATCTGCCCGGGCCGTCGGCCAATAAAATCCTGTACGGAATGCCTTTCCTACAAGGGCCCGGGCTGCGGCGTGGTGTCCGCCTAGTCCGGCATGAATTTCAGCCAGAAGGTCTCGCCCTTCCTCTTCGGAGATACACCTTTGAAGGACTCAGGTTGTGCTTTTCTTATAGAGTTCTCCCTCATGGACCTTGTAGGCTTTAGATCGCCGGACTACGCAGCGGGCCTCATTATGGTCTTTGGGGAGTTCCTGCCTAAGCAAGTAGGCTAGGAACGGCTCTGTCCATGGGGCGATTACTGCCATTATGTCGTGAGCTGAGGGTGTTGTTTCGTCGGCTGGATCGCCAGTTATGTCAGATTGCTCTGCGGCCGCCTCCGGTTTGTTATTTCCGGACTCCTCTTCCCATAGTACAGATGGCTTGAACTGCCGTTCCAGGAAGATATTTGGAGGGATAGCGTCACGTTTTGCGCTGATGCGTGCCAATACGTCGGCCGCTTGGTTATTATCTCTGGCTACGTGGTGGAATTCAAGTCCTTCGAACCAAGCTAACATTTTAAGGACATCGTTGCGATAGGCTGCCATTTTTGGATCCTTGGTGTCAAAGTCTCCATTTACTTGGGATATTGCGAGGTTTGAGTCCCCACGCACCTCTAGGCGTTGGATGACCATGGAGATTGCCATCCGGAGGCCATGTAAGAGGGCCTCGTATTGGACTCTGTCCCCGGTTGGGGACGTTAGTACGATGCCAGCCCCCAATCCGGCCAACATTTTGGAGCCGTCGAAATGCATATCCAATTGGAGTATGCGCCGTACTCTTTAGGGAGTTCGGCTTCAGTCCATTCAGCGACAAAGTCAGCCAAAACTTGCGACTTTATAGCTCGTTGGGGTTTGTAAGTTATGTCGAATGGTAAGAGCTCAATGGCCCATTTTGCAATCCTGCCCGTTGCGTCGCGGTTATTTATAATGTCATTTAGGGGTACTTCGGAGGCCACTGTTATCGAACACTCTTGAAAGTAGTGTCGGAGCTTCCAGGATGCCATGAACACCACATACACTATCTTTTGATAGTGCGGGTAACGGGACTTGCCGGGGGTTAAAACAGTGGATACGTAGTACACTGGTTTTTGAAGAGGGAATTTATGCCCTTCTGTCTCTCGTTCTACGACGAGCACCGCGCTTACTACTTGATGTGTTGTCGCGATGTATAACAACATAGGTTCGCCCAGGTTGGGCGTAGCCAGGACCGGATTCGTTGCCAATATGGCCTTTATTTCTTCGAGTCCGGCAGTGGCAGCATCCGTCCACTCGAAGTGTTCGGTGTGCCTGAGGAGGCAATAGAGGGGCAATGTCTTTTCTCCTAGGCGGGAGATAAAGCGGCTGAGAGCCGCCACGCATCCAGTCAATTTCTGGATCTATTTGAGGTTTTTTTGGAATATCCAGCTGTGATAGGGCTCGGATTTTGGCCGGATTTGCTTCAATTCCTCTACCGGATACAATGAAGCCCAAGAGCTTTCCGGCTGGTACGCCGAAAACGCATTTTTCCGGCTTCAGCTTGATGTCATATGCTCGGAGGTTGTCGAATGTGACCCTCAAGTCGTCTACTAGAGTTTCGACGTGTTTGGTTTTGACGACTACGTCGTCTACGTATGCCTCTACTGTTTTGCCGATCTGGGTAGCCAGACATGTCTGAATCATGCGCTGATATGTTGCGCCGGCGTTTTTAAGTCCGAAGGGCATCGTGTTGAAGCAGAATGGTCCATATGGAGTAATGAACGCCGTTGCAGCTTGATCCGCTTCTGCCATCTTGATTTGATGATAGTCGGAGTATGCGTCCAGGAAGCACAATAAATCGTGCCCTGCAGTGGCATCGATGATTTGGTCGATGCGAGGGAGGGGGAAGGGATCCTTTGGGTAGGCTTTATTTAGGTCTTTGAAATCGACACATAGGCGCCAGGATCTGTCCTTCTTTGGTACCATTACCAGGTTTGCTAGCCAATCCGGATGTCTCTGATGAATCCGGCTTCCAATAGTTTGGCTAGTTCTTCTCCCATTGCCTGTCTTTTGGGTTCGGAAAATCGTCAAAGAGCCTGTTTGACTGGCTTGAACCCTTTTTAGGATGTTTAGGCTATGCTCTGCCAGCCTGCGAGGGATTCCTGGCATATCTGAAGGATGCCAGGCGAAAATGTCCCAATTTTCCCGAAGGAATTCTCGCAGCGCGGTGTCTACATCAGGGTTCAACTGTGCCCCGATGGAGGCCGTCTTTGTCGGGTCCGTTGGGTGGACCTGGAATTTTATAATTTCGTCCGCTGGTTTAAAGGAGGTGGACTTGGATCTCTTATCGAGTATCACGTCGTCTCTGTGCACCGTAGCGCGCAGCGCGGTGAGTTCCTCTGCCGCTAGGGCTTCGGATAGTGCCTCTAGGGCTAATGCGGCTGTTTTGTTTTCGGCGCGGAGTGCTATGTCCGGATCACTAACGAGAGTGATTATCCCGCTGGGCCCAGGCATTTTGAGCTTCATGTACCCGTAATGGGGTACGGCTTGGAAAATTGTGAACGCCTCTCGTCCTAATATAGCGTGGTATCCGCTGCTGAGCGGGGCCACTTGGAACGTGATTTCTTCGGACCTGTAATTGTCCGGTGAGCCGAACACCACATTGAGTGTGATTTTTCCGGTGCAGCGTGCTTCCCGGCTAGGGATTATTCCTCTGAAGGTTGTGCTACTTCGCTCAATGCGGCTCCGGTCTATTTCCATTTTTTGAAGAGTTTCCTTGTAAATGAGGTTCAATCCGCTGCCGCCATCCATGAGTACCTTGGTAAGTCGAAAGCCGCCCACAATTGGACCGAGGACCAATGCGGCTGGTGCTCGGGCTGTTTGGAATTTAGGTTCGTCGCTGGCGTTGAAGGTGATGGCCGCGTCGCTCCAAGGATTTGTTGTTGCTACTTGGTAGACTTCGGCAAGGCTGTGGATTGTTCGTTTCCGCATATTGTTTGATGCGAAAGTCTCAAAGACTGTTGATACCGTACCGGTATTGTTGGTGTGGTTTCACGGGGCTAGAAGCTCCTCGCCACTTTTGTCCACCTGCCGTAATATCCAACATGCACGAAGGCTATGTGTTGGGGTGGCGCCCTTGGTACTGTGAATTGAACAGGGTTTGCTGAGCCATCCCTCCAGTACGGTTCCCTTACCTTTAAGGGGCTTCTGTTTTTTGGTTCTTGTACCTGGTGCCTGAGTGTAATGAACCCTTTTGTTGCAGACTGGGGCTATGTTCGGGGCCGGATTATCCTGAAACCTATCTTCGGTTTTCTGGAAACTTTCTATGGCACAGTACTTTCGCACTATGGATGACAAGTCGGCGAAACGTGTGATTTCACGATGGCTGACGGTGTTCAAGATTCCCCTGTTCATGCAATTGTTGCAAAAGATCGAGATTGCATTTTCCTCTCGGCAGTCCTTTATCTGTTCCATGACCAGGAGGAATCTGGCCCAGTAATGATGTACTATTTCGCCTGGCTCTTGCCGGATTAGAGATAGATCGCATATATCTGGACGGGCGGGCCAAATTGAGTCCGGGACCCTGCCCATCTCGAGGCTCAAGGGCCGAGAAGTTTCTGAATTTGGAAGCTTGGAAAGTGGGACGCTGTCCAACGAGTCCGGTCCGATGCCTGACTTTATATTCAGTGCTTGATCGGAATCCGCTCCTCTGCGGGAATCCAGCATGGATGGTTCGGTAGCCCGGACACGACTAGTTTTCAATATGGGAGAAGGATCGTCGCGATGTTCCTCTACCACCGTGACGTGGTGGGTAACCTGGGGAGAGTTAATCTCTCTCAGATCGGGTTTAAGCCCGATACGATTGTAGTCTGTAGCGACTCCCAGGGCGGTGATCCGATCCAAGAGTTCGTTTACAGACGAGAGCTCTGCTGGATCTAACTGCTCGGCGAATTCCGAGTTGACGTGAAGATTGCTCTCGATGACACGAGAGGTCATCGTTGAAGCGGTGGCCGGACAGGCGGTCATAAGAAAACCTCCTAGCCGGATAGTTTGGCCGGCGGCCAAGGCTCCATCGGCGAAGATGCCATCCTTGAAGACGAGAAGAGGCATCCTTCCTATCGGTGACAGCACAAAGGAACTCTCAATGAAAGCACCAATGTCGGTGTCAAAACCGGCGGATCTCGGGTAGGGGGTCCCGAACTGTGCGTCTAGGCGGATGGTAACAGGAGACAAGGGACACGATGTTTTACCCAGGTTCAGGCCCTCTTGATGGAGGTAAAACCCTACGTCCTGCTTGATTGATATTGATATTCTGGATGTTTACAAGAGTGGATCTACCACGAGATCAAGCAGGCTAAACCCTAGAAGCTAGCCTATGGTATGATTGTAATGGTTGTTGTTGTCGTTGTGTCCTACAGACTAGAGCCATCCGGTTTATATAGACATCGGAGAGGGCTAGGGTTACATAGAGTCGGTTACAATGGTAGGAGATCTACGTATCCGTATCGCCAAGCTTGCCTTCCACGCCAAGGAAAGTCCCATCCGGACACGGGATGAAGTCTTCAATCTTGTATCTTCATAGTCTTGGAGTCCGGTCGATGATGATAGTCCGACCGATGATAGTTCGGCCGATGATGGTAGTCCGGCTATCCGGACACCCCCTAATCCGGGACTCCCTCAATCAAGAACTCACATATATTCATGAAAACATAATAGGTTCAGATCTGAAATCATGGCACTCGAGCCCTAGTGACAAGCATTAAGCATAGCAAAGTCATAGCAACATCAATCTCAGAACATAGTGGATACTAGGGATCAAACGCTAACAAAACTAACTCGATTACATGGTAAATCTCATCCAACCCATCATCATCCAGCAAGCCTACGATGGAATTACTCACGCACGGCGATGAGCATCATGAAATTGGTCATGGAGGATGGTTGATGATGACGACGATGATGGATCCCCCTCTCCGGAGCCCCGAACAGACTCCAGATCAGCCCTCCCGAGAGAGTTTAGGGCTTGGCGGCGGCTCCGTATTGTAAAATGCGATGAATCTTTCTCCCTGATTTTCCCCTGAACGTGAATATATGGAGTTGGAGCTGAGGTCGGTGGAGGTCCAGGGGGCCCACGAGGTAGGGGGCACGCCCTAGGGGGGTGCCCCCACCCTCGTGGATAGGGTGTGGCCCCCCTGACGTTGATTCTTTCGCCAATATTTTTTATTAATTCAAAAAAGTTGCTCCGTGGATTTTCAGGTCATTCCGATAACTTTTATTTTTGCACAAAAATAACACCATGGTAGTTCTGCTGAAAACAGCGTCAGTCCGGGTTAGTTCCATTCAAATCATGCAACTTAGAGTCCAAAACAAGGGCAAAAGTGTTTGGAAAAGTAGATACGACGGAGGTGTATCACTTGCATAAATATATGTTTTTACACAGCAAAAGATCGCTAAAATCAACAACATAAAGAAAAACTATCACTGCTCGCGGAACGAGACGACCTCGTCGCCTTTGGCTGCCGGTGCGAACCAGCTGTAGCTGCCGATGTGTGTCTCTGCATCGTGGTTGTCCTCGGCCTCTACCTACTCGTTCACGCGGAGTGTATGGGCACTCTGCATGGACGAGAGCACCGCCCGGTTCAAGTCTAGGATGTCTGGTTTCTCCTGCAGGAGGGCCTCGATGGCAGCGGCATCCGTGCGCTCCGTGTCGAGGTGAGCCTCCGTCGCCCGGTTCAAGTCCAGGATGTCCGGTTCCTCCTGCAGGAGGGCCTCGATGGTAGCAGCATCCGCGTGCTCCGTGTCAAGTTTAGCCTCCGCCGCCCAGTTCACATCCACGACATCCGGTTCCGCCAGCAGGAGAGCCTCGATGGTAGCGGCATGCGCGTGCTCTGCATCGAGTTGAGCTTCTGCCTCCCGTTCCTCCTTTAGTATCGCCAGGTTGAACCGCTAGTCCGTCTGCACCATGGGGGACCCGGAGGCCGGCACGAAGTCGACGTCCATCGTCTCATACGCATCGGGGCCCCTCTACGCCACGACCTCCACCATGAACATTGGATCGGCTTCCTCCTCCTCGTAGCTTGGCTCCAGAGAACTCGGGGATTGGCCCGCCACAAAGCGAGCTTGGGAACGAAGGTCTATGGCATCGACCGCCGCCGCGATTTCTGCGTGGCGCTCTGGCATCAGCATCTTGTAGTACGTGATCTTGCGGCGTACCATGGCTTTCTGGCGAACTAGGGGACGCTTGATGCGGGCTAGGGGATCGAAAGGTGGGGGAATGGGCTAGAGAGGAGGTGTGGTTTTGGGGCAGTGGCTCGTGTAGGCCAAGCAGCAAAGGTTCTAGTGTGAATAGTTGTTCCGGTGACGACTGGTCAATCGGTTTTGACTATACATCGCTCTGGTCGCGTTCGTGTTGCACCCCAGCATGTTGGACCCTCCATGCCGCTCACTGAATGGAACGTGCTTCGTCTTGCGTTTTCGCTTGCTTGTGGGACCGTAGTTGAGAGCAAACCGACGTCCCTCCCCCTCCCCTGCCCGCGTCATTTATACTACTACTCCCTCCGTTTTATGCGGAGTAAATAAAAATAGAGGGAGTATACTATGGATGAGGATCCCCTAACGTGGCCGAACCCATTGAGTAATTGACATGCGGGGCCTACCAAGCATGGGGCCCTCTAGTAAGTTGCAATAGTCAAAGGCGGTTTTGAAAGGCGGTTTTGAAAAAACGCATTAGAGCATGGTTAATAATGTAGCCGGCTATTGGCTATAAAGAGATGCCATCTCACTTAGAGCCATCATAAAAAATACTCATATAAGTAATAGGTTGGCTCTTAGAATGGCTATTAGGTTGGCTCTAAGCATTTAATATTTGCATGAGCAAGGTATATGACTGGAAGAGAGTTGCATGCATACTATTTTTTCTTGATCTATGTGTTATAGCCGGGCTGTAGAATAAGATCCCGCTTCACTCTCTCTCCTCTCTTCTCACTCCTCCAAGTAGGATTTTAATGACATGACAAGTCTTATAGCCTGCTGACTAGGCCTTATTAGACTTGTTCTTAGGCCCTATATAAATGGAAGGAGGGAGTATAATGAGCACTACATACTCTACTACAGATGTTTTCGGTACTCCACTAGTACTATTGGACAGGGAGCTTAAAAAAGTTACTATTGGACTGTCTATACGTGGCAAAATCCTAGTAGTAAGAGCATGCACGAGAACAAGCACATTCACGTGTTTGAAAACAAATTGGAAACCATCTCTATTTGAATACAAATCTACGAGTACATATGAATCTAACAATATTGATTGGGCGTTGTTGAATGTTGATACTTTTTTCTGTAAGTTTGATCAAAGTAGAGATACTTTGACTACACATAAAACTTATATGTAAACTGGAAAGGATCGGAGGGAGTATATTGTATGTTCAAGAGCGAACCGAACATTGAATACCCTTTATATATGATTTGCGGATGCTATGATCACCGGTTCAAAATTTTGAATCCGCCTTAGGTATCACACATGCACCCACTCGTTCTCTCTCGGTTTCATCTCGGGGTCCGGATGAACCGAATGGGATGTCAAAACTAAGATGGGAAGAGACACGTAGTGGAGGCAAAGTGAAACTTTAAACGAACCGTTTGTTTGTATGCATGTCGGACAAATTACAATATTGGAAATACAAGCATGGTCTAGGCCCACATGTGAATGATACTCGGCAAAATGTTCAAATGAGGCATGCAGGAGGATGGACTCGACCGGAGAGCTGCATGATCGATGGAGAAGAGGGTTGGAGAGCAATGAGAAATAAGAAATGCCACATGATTATACTTGAACGGCTCAAATAAACAATAAGTTGTCTCATTTTCCCTTCCCTCTTGGTCACGGAGTAAGATACTCCCTATGTTTTTATTTACTCTGCATATAGGTTTGACTGAAGTCAAACTTCATAAAATTTGACCAAATTAATAGAAAACTAGCAAGATGCCCGTGCGTTGCACGGAACATCAAGATCTTGTGGGAGAAAAGGATGAACGAGGGAAGGCCTTATCTACAAAATGTGGAGAGGAGTGCGGGTAAATTGTCATAGTTTCGTTCCTATCCGTTTGATATAGATCGGACGACCTATACTGCAGGATGGCAGACACACTATCATCACCAACTCTGCTTTTTATAAGAGTAGAAATATGAACATTTACCATAGCATATCTATATGATGTGAAAGTATATTCAATAATGAATCTAATGGTATTGATTTGTTATTGTATATGTTATTATTTCTGTCTATAAACTTTGTCAAAGTTTACAAAGTTTGACTTTGAGGAAAGCTAAAATGCGGAGTAAATAAAAACAGAGGGAGTACGTAGGGACTAGTATAGTTACTACTGCCGGAACATGGTACGTTGGACCCTGAAATGCGGGCACGGACTGGGCACACCTCAATTATTCCTTCAAACAGTCAGACACCTACATTTAGCACACCATCCGGCTACTTAATCAATTGTTACGCTTCACTACTTGAAAAAGAAAAGGGTGGTACCGTACCCAAAACCACCACACTTGGGGCTAGGGTAACAACTTGGTATTGTACCACATTTGAACCATGGCACAAAAACCACATGTTCTGTGCCTAATGCGCAATGCGGAGCATTGACGCTCGAATTTGGCGGGGAAAACAGGGAAACCGACATGTGGGGCACACCTGATGGGACAACTTGCCGTAGACTAGTCCAATGGAGGAGCTGGCCCACGACCTCCTCGCCACCGGCAACCATTCATGTGGGTCGTGGGGGCCAGCAACGTGGCGCAGCTCCAGCACCACCTCTGGACATGGTGACCGCGGTGAGCGACACGCTCATCATCGCTGGACACGTTCGGCTTCAGTGTGCCGAGGGTGGCGTTAACGCTATGGCACGACCAACAGATCAACACGCGGCTCGTCGAGGATGCACGGGGCACCGAAGTGCGCGCGTGTCGCGACGCATCCACGGAGTGGTGTAGCGCGGCCAACTGCATCCCCAGGACCTAAGACCATGCCGGGCCATCTTGCTTTTTCAATGACATGTGGGGATCGCATGTGAGCAAAGGGCATCTCCAACATTGCCACGACCGCAGTTGACTATCCTGGCACACCAAAATCCCTCGTCCCTCGTGCCGTCGTGTGGTGCATTCCCAGCCGACGCCAGCTACCTGCATTCATGCCATCCGTCCGTATGCCATCATTAAGAGGCTCGGTGCCCGAGGAACCAACTTCGGCAACTTAATGATGCACCCGGACGCTTGTCCTCACCGGAATGCGCTACTTAAAGTGGCAACGCCTAGCTAACCTCCACACCATAGTGCATCGTCCTGCTACCTAGCACCACATGACCGCAAGTGCGAACGCTCTGCGAAAGAGCTTGTCTTCGGGGATGAAGCTCGAGGTCGCCGCCCTCGCTCAAGTCGCAGCTCGCGACGCAATAGTGGCATAGCCGAACGCAAACGCGACTGCACAAGCGGTGGCCATGCTGGCAGCCGACGACGGGAGCACCATCGGCCACGCGTCCTACTTGCCGCCATCCAACGTCCGGCACCGCTGTGAAGGAAATATGCCCTAGAGGCAATAATAAAGTTATTATTTATTTCCTTATTTCATGATAAATGTTTATTATTCATGCTAGAATTGTATTAACCGGAAACATAATACATGTGTGAATACATAGACAAACAAAGTGTCACTAGTATGCCTCTACTTGACTAGCTCGTTAATCAAAGATGGTTATGTTTCCTGACCATGAACAATGAGTTGTTATTTGAGTAACGAGGTCACATCATTAGTTGAATGATCTGATTGACATGACCCATTCCATTAGCTTAGCACCCGATCGTTTAGTATGTTGCTATTACTTTCTTCATGACTTATACATGTTCCTATGACTATGAGATTATGCAACTCCCGTTTACCGGAGGAACACTTTGGGTACTACCAAACGTCACAACGTAACTGGGTGATTATAAAGGAGTACTACAGGTGTCTCCAATGGTCGATGTTGGGTTGGCGTATTTCGAGATTAGGATTTGTCACTCCGATTGTCGGAGAGGTATCTCTGGGCCCTCTCGGTAATACACATCACATAAGCCTTGCAAGCATTACAACTAATATGTTAGTTGTGAGATGATGTATTACGGAACGAGTAAAGAGACTTGCCGGTAACGAGATTGAACTAGGTATTGGATACCGACGATCGAATCTCGGGCAAGTAACATACCGATGACAAAGGGAACAACGTATGTTGTTATGCGGTCTGACCGATAAAGATCTTCGTAGAATATGTAGGAGCCAATATGGGCATCCAGGTCCCGCTATTGGTTATTGACCAGAGACGTGTCTCGGTCATGTCTACATTGTTCTCGAACCCGTAGGGTCCGCACGCTTAAGGTTACGATGACAGTTATATTATGAGTTTATGCATTTTGATGTACCGAAGGTTGTTCGGAGTCCCGGATGTGATCACGGACATGACGAGGAGTCTCGAAATGGTCGAGACATAAAGATTGATATATTGGAAGCCTATGTTTGGACATCGGAAGTGTTCCGGGTGAAATCGGGATTTTACCGGGTTACCGGGAGGTTACCGGAACCCCCCGGGAGCCATATGGGCCATCATGGGCCTTAGTGGAAAGGAGAAAGGGGCAGCCCAAGGGGGCTGCGCGCCTCCCCCCTTCCCCTAGTCCTATTAGGACTAGGAGAGGTGGCCGGCCACCCCTCTCCCTCTTTCCCCCTTGGGAATCCTAGTTGGAATAGGATTGGAGGGGAGTCCTACTCCCGGTAGGAGTAGGACTCCTCCTGCGCCACCTCCTCCTGGCCGGCGCCTCCTCCCCCCTTGGCTCCTTTATATACGGAGGCAGGGGCACCTCTAAACACACAAGTTGACACAAGTTGATCCACGTGATCGATTCCTTAGCCGTGTGCGGTGCCCCCTGCCACCATATTCCTCGATAATACTGTAGCGGAGTTTAGGCGAAGCCCTGCTGCTGTAGTTCATCAAGATCGTCACCACGCCGTCGTGCTGACGAAACTCTTCCCCGACACTTTGCTGGATCGGAGTCCGGGGATCGTCATCGAGCTGAACGTGTGCTCGAACTCGGAGGTGCCGTAGTTTCGGTGCTTGATCGGTTGGATCGTGAAGACGTACGACTACTTCCTCTACGTCGTGTCATCGCTTCCGCAGTCGGTCTGCGTTGGGTACGTAGACAACACTCTCCCCTCGTTGCTATGCATCACATGATCCTGTGTGCGCGTAGGAAAATTTTTGAAATTACTACGAAACCCAACAGTGGCATCCGAGCCTAGGTTATTGATGTTGATGTTATATGCACGAGTAGAACACAAGTGAGTTGTGGACGATACAAGTCATACTGCCTACCAGCATGTCATATTTTGGTTCGGCGGTATTGTTGGACGAGACGACCCGGACCAACCTTACGCGTACGCTTACGCGAGACCGGTTCCCTCGACGTGCTTTGCACATAGATGGCTTGCGGGCGACTGTCTCTCCAACTTTAGTTGAACCGAGTATGGCTACGCCCGGTCCTTGAGAAGGTTAAAACGGAGTCTATTTGACAAACTATCGTTGTGGTTTTGATGCGTAGGTGAGATTGGTTCTTACTTAAGCCCGTAGCAGCCACGTAAAACATGCAACAACAAAGTAGAGGACGTCTAACTTGTTTTTGCAGGGCATGTTGTGATGTGATATGGTCAAGGCATGATGCTAAATTTTATTGTATGAGATGATCATGTTTTGTAACCGAGTTATCGGCAACTGGCTGGAGCCATATGGTTGTCGCTTTATTGTATGCAATGCAATCGCGATGTAATGCTTTACTTTATTACTAAACGGTAGTGATAGTCGTGGAAGCATAAGATTGGCGAGACGACAACGATGCTACGATGGAGATCAAGGTGTCGCGCCGGTGACGATGGTGATCATGACGGTGCTTCGGAGATGGAGATCACAAGCACAAGATGATGATGGCCATATCATATCACTTATATTGATTGCATGTGATGTTTATCCTTTTATGCATCTTATCTTGCTTTGATTGACGGTAGCATTATAAGATGATCTCTCACTAAATTATCAAGAAGTGTTCTCCCTGAGTATGCACCGTTGCCAAAGTTCGTCGTGCCCAGACACCACGTGATGATCGGGTGTGATAAGCTCTACGTCCATCTACAACGGGTACAAGCCAGTTTTGCACACGCAGAATACTCAGGTTAAACTTGACGAGCCTAGCATATGCAGATATGGCCTCGGAACACGGAGACCGAAAGGTCGAGCGTGAATCATATAGTAGATATGATCAACATAATGATGTTCACCGATGAAACTACTCCATCTCACGTGATGATCGGACATGGTTTAGTTGATTTGGATCACGTGATCACTTAGAGGATTAGAGGGATGTCTATCTAAGTGGGAGTTCTTAAGTAATATGATTAAATTGAACTTAAATTTATCATGAACTTAGTCCTGGTAGTATTTTGCAAATCATGTTGTAGATCAATAGCTCGCGTTGTTGCTTCCCTGTGTTTATTTTGATATGTTCCTAGAGAAAATTGTGTTGAAAAATGTTAGTAGCAATGTTGCGGATTTGATCCGTGATCTGAGGTTAAATCCTCATTGCTGCACAGAAGAATTATGTCCTTAATGCACCGCTAGGTGACGGACCTATTGCAGGAGCAAATGCAGACGTTATGAACGTTTGGCTAGCTCAATATGATGACTACTTGATAGTTTAAGTGCACCATGCTTAACGGCTTAGAATCGGGACTTCAAAGACGTTTTGAATGTCATGGACCATATGAGATGTTCCAGGAGTTGAAGCTAATATTTCAAGCAAATACCCGAGTTGAGAGATATGAAGTCTCCAACAAGTTCTATAGCTAAAAGATGGAGGAGAATCGCTCAACTAGTGAGCATGTGCTCAGATTGTCTGAATACTACAATCGCTTGAATCAAGTGGGAGTTAATCTTCCAGATAAGATAGTGATTGACAGAATTCTCTAGTCACCATCACCAAGTTAGTAGAACTTCGTGATGAACTATGACATGCAAGGGATAACGGAAACGATTCCCAAGCTCTTCGTAATGCGGAAATTGACGAAGGTAGAAATCGAGAAAAACATCAAGTGTTGATGGTAGACAAGACCACTAGTTTCAAGAAAAGGGGCAGAAGGAAGAAGGGGAACTTCAAGAAGAACAGCAAGCAAGTTGCTGCTCAAGTGAAGAAGCCCAAGTCTGATCCTAAGCCTGAGACTAAGTGTTTCTACTGCAAAGGGACTGGTCACTGGAAGCGGATCTACCCCAAGTGATTGGCGGATAAGAAGGATGGCAAAGTGAACATAAGTATATTTGATATACATGTTATTGATGTGTACTTTACTAGTGTTTATCGCAAACCCTCAGTATTTGATACTAGTTCAGTTGCTAAGATTAGTAACTCGAAACGGGAGTTGCAGAATAAACAGAGACTAGTTAAGGGTGAAGTGACGATGTGTGTTGGAAGTGGTTCCAAGATTGATATGATCATCGTCACACACTCCCTATACTTTCGGGATTAGTGTTGAACCTAAATAAGTGTTATTTGGTGTTTGCGTTGAGCATGAATATGATTTGATCATGTTTATTGTAATACGATTATTCATTTAAGTAAGAGAATAAATTGTTGTTCTGTTTACATGAATAGAACCTTATATGGTTACACACCCAATGAAAATAGTTTGTTGGATCTCGATCGTAGTGATACACATAATCATAATATTGAAACCAAAAGATGCAAAGTTAATAATGATAAGTGCAACTTGTTTGTAGCACTGCCGTTTAGGTCATATTGGTGTAAAGCGCATGAAGAAACTCCATACTGATGGAATTTTGGAATCACTTGATTATGAATCACTTGATGCTTGCGAACTGTGCCTTTTGGGCAAGATGACTAAAACTCCGTTCTCCGGAACAATGGAACGAGCTACTGACTTATTGGAAATAATACATACCGATGTATGCGATCCAATGAGTGCTGATGCTCGTGGCAAGCATCGTTGTTTTCTGACCTTCACAAGATGATTTGAGCAGATATGGGTATATCTACTTGATGAAACATAAGTCTGAAATAGTTGAAAGGTTCAAAGAATTTCAGAGTGAAGTGGAAAAATCATCGTAACAAGAAAATAAAGTTTCTGCGATCTGATCGCGGAGACAAATATTTGAGTTACGAGTTTGGTCTTCAATTAAAACAATGTGGAATAGTTTCACAGCTCACGCCACCTGGAACACCACATCGTTATGGTGTGTCCGAACGTCGTAACCGCACTTTATTTGATATGGTGCGATCTATGATATCTCTTTACCACTATCGTTTTGGGGTTATGCATTAGAGACAGCTGCATTCACGTTTTAAAATAGGGCACCATCTAAAACCGTTGAGACGACACTGTATGAACTATGGTTTAGCAGTAAACCTAACCTGTTGTTTCTTAAAGTTTGGGGCTGCGATGCTTATGTGAAAAAGTTTCATCCTGATAAGCTCGAACCCAAATCGGAGAAGTGCGTCTTCATACCCAAAGGAAATTGTTGGGTACACCTTCTATCACAGATCCGAAGGCAAGACATTCGTTGCTAAAATGGATCCTTTCCAGAGAAGGAGTTTCTCTCGAAAGAAGTGAGTGGGAGGAGAGTAGAACTTGATGAGGTAATTATACCTTCTCCCTTATTGGAAAGTAGTTCATCACAGAAATCAGTTCCAGTGATTCCTATACCAATAAGTGAGGAAGTTAATGATGATGATCATCAAATTTCAGATCAAGTTACTACCAAACCTCGTAGGTCTTCCAGAGTAAGATCCGCACCAGAGTGGTACGGTAATCATGTTCTGGAAGTCATGTTACTAGACCATGATGAACCTACGAACTATGAAGAAGCGATGGTGAGCCCAGATTCCGCAAAGTGGCTTGAAGCCATGAAATCCGAGATGGGATCCATGTATGAGAACAAAGTATGGACTTTGGTTGACTTGCCCGATGATCGGCAAGCAATTGAGAATAAATGGATCTTCAAGAGGAAGACGGACGCTGATAGTAGTGTTACTATCTACAAAGCTAGAATTGTCGCAAAAAGGTTTTCGACAAGTTCAAGGTGTTGACTACGATGAGATTTTCTCACTCGTATCTATGCTTAAGTCTGTCCGAATCATGTTAGCAATTGCCGCATTTTATGAAATCTGGCAAATGGATAAACAAAACTGCATTCCTTAATGGATTTATTAAAGAAGAGTTGTATATGATGCAACCAGAAGGTTTTGTCAATCCTAAAGGTACTAACAAAATGTGCAAGCTCCAGCGATCCATCTATGGACTGGTGCAAGCCTCTCGGAGTTGGAATATACGCTTTGATGAGTTGATCAAAGCATATGGTTTTATACAGACTTTTTGAGAAGCCTGTATTTACAATAAAGTGAGTGGGAGCACTACAGCCTTTTTGATTAGTATATGTGAGTGACATATTGTTGATCAGAAATGATGTAGAATTTTTCTGCAAAGCATAAAGGAGTGTTTTAAAGGAGTTCTTTAAAAGGAAAAGACCTCAGTAAAAGCTACTTACATATTAAGCATCAAGATCTATTGAGATAGATCAAGACGCTTGATAAGATTTTCAATGAGTACATACCTTGGCAAGATTTTGAAATAGTTCAAAATGGAACAGTCAAAGAAAGAGTTCTTGCCTGTGTTGCAAAGGTATGAAATTGAGTAAGACTCAAATCCCGACCACAGCAGAAAATAGAAAAAATGAAAAGTCATTCCCTGTGCCTCAGTCATAGGTTCTATAAAGTATGCTATGCTATGTACCAGACCTATTGTATACCTTACTCTGAATTTGGCAAGAGAGTACAATAGTGATCTAGGAGTAGATCACTGGACATTGGTCAAGAATATCCTTAGTAAGGACTAAGGAGATGTTTCTCGATTATGGAGGTGATAAAAGAGTTTGTTGTAAAAGTTACACTAAGTCTCAACCTGGATACATATTGAAAGTGGGAGCAATTAGCTAGAGTAGCTCCGTGCAGAGCATTGTTGACATAAATATTTGCAAAATACTTACGGATCTGAATGTGACAGACCCGTTGACTAAGATTCTCTCACAAGCAAAAACATGATCGCACCTTAGTACTCCTTGGGTGTTAATCACATAGCGATGTGAACTAGATGACTGAATCTAGTAAAACCCTTTGGGTGTTGATCACATATCGATGTGAACTATGGGTGTTAATCACATGGTGATGTGAACTATTGCTGTTAAATCACATGGCGATGTGAACTAGATTATTGACTCTAGTGCAAGTGGGAGACTGAAGGAAATATGCCCTAGAGGCAATAATAAAGTTATTATTTATTTCCTTATTTCATGATAAATGTTTATTATTCATGCTAGAATTGTATTAACCGGAAACATAATACATGTGTGAATACATAGACAAACAAAGTGTCACTAGTATGCCTCTACTTGACTAGCTCGTTAATCAAAGATGGTTATGTTTCCTGACCATGAACAATGAGTTGTTATTTGAGTAACGAGGTCACATCATTAGTTGAATGATCTGATTGACATGACCCATTCCATTAGCTTAGCACCCGATCGTTTAGTATGTTGCTATTGCTTTCTTCATGACTTATACATGTTCCTATGACTATGAGATTATGCAACTCCCGTTTACCGGAGGAACACTTTGGGTACTACCAAACGTCACAACGTAACTGGGTGATTATAAAGGAGTACTACAGGTGTCTCCAATGGTCGATGTTGGGTTGGCGTATTTCGAGATTAGGATTTGTCACTCCGATTGTCGGAGAGGTATCTCTGGGCCCTCTCGGTAATACACATCACATAAGCCTTGCAAGCATTACAACTAATATGTTAGTTGTGAGATGATGTATTACGGAACGAGTAAAGAGACTTGCCGGTAACGAGATTGAACTAGGTATTGGATACCGACGATCGAATCTCGGGCAAGTAACATACCGATGACAAAGGGAACAACGTATGTTGTTATGCGGTCTGACCGATAAAGATCTTCGTAGAATATGTAGGAGCCAATATGGGCATCCAGGTCCCGCTATTGGTTATTGACCAGAGACGTGTCTCGGTCATGTCTACATTGTTCTCGAACCCGTAGGGTCCGCACGCTTAAGGTTACGATGACAGTTATATTATGAGTTTATGCATTTTGATGTACCGAAGGTTGTTCGGAGTCCCGGATGTGATCACGGACATGACGAGGAGTCTCGAAATGGTCGAGACATAAAGATTGATATATTGGAAGCCTATGTTTGGACATCGGAAGTGTTCCGGGTGAAATCGGGATTTTACCGGGTTACCGGGAGGTTACCGGAACCCCCCGGGAGCCATATGGGCCTTCATGGGCCTTAGTGGAAAGGAGAAAGGGGCAGCCCAAGGGGGCTGCGCGCCTCCCCCCTTCCCCTAGTCCTATTAGGACTAGGAGAGGTGGCCGGCCACCCCTCTCCCTCTTTCCCCATTGGGAATCCTAGTTGGAATAGGATTGGAGGGGAGTCCTACTCCCGGTAGGAGTAGGACTCCTCCTGCGCCACCTCCTCCTGGCCGGCGCCTCCTCCCCCCTTGGCTCCTTTATATACGGAGGCAGGGGCACCTCTAAACACACAAGTTGACACAAGTTGATCCACGTGATCAATTCCTTAGCCGTGTGCGGTGCCCCCTGCCACCATATTCCTCGATAATACTGTAGCGGAGTTTAGGCGAAGCCCTGCTGCTGTAGTTCATCAAGATCGTCACCATGCTGTCGTGCTGACGAAACTCTTCCCCGACACTTTGCTGGATCGGAGTCCAAGGATCGTCATCGAGTTGAACGTGTGCTCGAACTCGGAGGTGCCGTAGTTTCGGTGCTTGATCGTTTGGATCGTGAAGACGTACGACTACTTCCTCTACGTTGTGTCATCGCTTCCGCAGTCGGTCTGTGTTGGGTACGTAGACAACACTCTCCCCTCGTTGCTATGCATCACATGATCCTGTGTGCGCGTAGGAAAAGTTTTGAAATTACTACGAAACCCAACACGCTGAGGTCGGGGACTCCTCTGAGGATGGTAGGGCATGGGAGGCGGCAGGGCATGGTGTGCCAACTAGCCGGTCTATCTCCCGTGTTCTACTCTTCCTCGCTAGAGACCGCACCTTCACTTCACGGGTCTTGAACCCCGCCCCCATACATGGAGATTGTAGATGGAGGAAGTCGGTCGCCGCCGTAGAATAGGTTTAGGTTCGGGTTTCTTTTATTTTTTTGTCCTATAAAAGTTTGAAATGTAATGAAAATCTGCCATGTTTGCATTAATCTCGACCGGTGAATATGAACTTCCACAATAACAGTCACTACTACAGGATGCTGCTAATGCGACACTACGATCAGAGACCCTTTGACGAAACTGTGTGCAATCCATTAATCGCAAACGGTGATGTAAAAAACCATCAAAAAAGATGCAAAACGTTTGCGATGAATGATACATCAAACACGGTTCAGATTTTAGTTGCGTGTGCGATGTAGGGGCATACGGTTGATCTGTACGAACTGTTTGTGATGAGACAGAATAACAGAAACAGGCAGCCATATCAAGGTGTCTGCGATATACGGCATATAGTTCACTCTGATGAACCGTTTGCGATGATTGAGGTGAACACAAACGATTCGGCGTAACATGATGTGTGTGCTACCCGGCAAACAGGTCGGTAATCAGAATTGTATGCAGTCATTATAGACAGCCCATACGGTCTTTTTTGTGAATTGTGTGCTCGTCAGCGCACACAGTTCAACAAACCAACATGTGGGCAATAATGTAGAAGATCTCTGTCGAATACATATTACTAACCGTCAGCAATGAGATTGACAGGACAAATAGAGATATATACTTTCTGCTTAATTTAGTCCTTCTTCTTCTTGTTGTTGTTGTTGGATGGCCCCGCGATATCATCTTGGCGAGGACGCTTCTTTCCGTTGACCGTTCGCTTTTCATCGTTGCCGCCGTCGTCATCGTTGTTGTTGTCATTGTCGTACTCCTCCTTGTTCGACCATTCCTCCTCCTCATCATCGTTGTCCTCTTCTTCATCCTCCGACAGCTCCTCGTCCGTCTGGTTGTTGTCTGACGACTCTGGAGGCGGCGTCCCTTCCATGAACCATATATAATCAAGGTTTGGGCTCGACGCTGGACTCATGGAAGATGAGCAGGATGATTCTGATGTTGACCTGTCATCGAGCGCTAGACTGCTGGCCGAACTGTCGTCCTCGCTGTCGCTCGACATGGCTGTAGAGTGTGTGCTAGTGTGTAGCACGGCCTGCTGGGGACGATGAAGATGGTCAACACTTAAGCGGGGTAGGCAGAGAAGAGGAACTACCAATTGAAGTGGGGTTTGTTTTGCACGGGGAGGGGGAATTGAAGCGTGGGTTGACGTATCATCTAACCGCTGATATAATCAACCGCAATTATTTCTACCCAGTCGCTCCAAATTCTCGGGGTTGCACAAGACTCCTATTGGCTATTTGGCTGGTTTCCTTTTTCAGGACAAAAACAAGGAATGAGTTTTGGGATTATGCACCGGTACCGGTACGAACGGTGTAGGATAGTTGGCAAGCAATACATTGAGCTCTTCTTATTGATAAAGCCACTAATAATCAAACTAGAAAGGAAAAGAAAAAAGAAAAAGAAAAATATCTGCATGAATCTTCGCGTAACATCAATGGCATAGGACCTAGATGTGCATTACTTAGAGCATATCTAGATGTGCTTTAGCATTACTGTCTAACAAAACCCCTAATCATCATTGCAAATAGCGCATAGAACATGGCTAATGCGACAACCACAACTACACATGCTAGTTCCTTCTTGTCTCTTTCTTTCATTTGTTGCCTGTGATTGATTCTTTCTTGCTTCATCATACTGATTGTACATTCCAGATCAGCCAATTTCTTCTTCAGCTTTACGTTATCGTTTGCGAGCTTGGTGATAACACTCCGAGCCCAGCCATGCCATTCTTCATCCAGCCAGTTAACAAAGGCACAAGAGCCTCGTATCCCTGCCAATGTTAAATAGTATTCAGGATGAACGGTGGCATTAACTGAAGTAAAATGATTAACTTAATTAGCACTAACCTCTAAGGGGCAACTGAGAAACCGCCTGCCAATGTTGAATCCCTCCGTGCATACACGTCGAGCAGGAGTGTGCCCGTGCACACAACTTAGCTTTTGGTACTTCTCGGTGGCACAAAACTCGGAGTCGAACTTGTGTTGTGGGAGTCTGGAGTCATGCTCCAGATCCGGCGGTAGATTGCTTTCCTGGGGGGGGAGGGATCATTCAGGACGGATTCAGCAAGGAGCTATACTTTGGACATGCAAAAAAAGATTGGGATAGATTGGAACCTGGCAGGACGATTCGGATCCATAGTACACCTGCCTTCTGATGACCTTAGGAAAGTGCTTGGCGGTAACCGCTGCCGTGGTGGGATACCAGCAGGAGCAGCTGCACCGAAACCATCAGCACCACTCGTCCGCATTCCCCCAGTTTCAGCCCCACGCGAGGGAATTTGGAGGCTATGTAGGGATTTGGGGCAAATGGGGACGCTGTGGAGATAAGCTAACGGCCGGGAACTACTTATGGCACTATATGTTGTACATAGCACACTGTTTATACATGTCGTTTGTGTTAGGTATTACAATGTCACACACGATTTCCGCACCAAACCGGGTGAGAAGACAACATAGGTTAGACATGGCTGCCATTACATAACCGTATGTGATGTACTACCCTGTCCATATAATTGAGTTACAGTAAGATACCGTGTAAACAGTCGCTCTGTGGATATCCGTAAAAAAACAGCCGCTCTGCATATAGAGATGGCGGCGGCTGTCTAGGCAGCGGCTACCGGAGAAGAGGTCAATCCTCGGTCAGTGGGCGGTGTCGATGTCATAGGAGGTCAATCCTCTGTCTGCGGCGGGAGATAGGAGGAGCTCAACCATCGAGGTTGGCGGCGGCGTGATTCGAGCACATCCATCACGGTCGATGGCGGGATAGTGGAGGTCGAACTTCAGGCGGCAGCCACACTAAGCTTTGCTCCTCGACCCTGCTGTCTCGGCGTGCCGCCGCATCACGCTTCTCTGTCTGCTAGGTGGAGGTCACCGTGCGGCTAATAATTAAGGTATTCTTTTCATGAGTGGCTTAATTAAGGTATTCAATTCCTAAGGGTAGTGTTGTACTAGTACTCTGCGTGTAAATTGACTGGCCATTAATTTTTGTCATTGCACGTCTGGATAACAATATGGAGCGCCCTCATTCATTATGAAAATAAAACCTTGTGATTTATGCACGCATCTTTGGGCAGCAGTTAATCCGTGTATTAATGTTGTTGTTTTGTTTTTAATTACCATTCGTCTGCTCCAAATGGAACAATCTCGATGGATGAAGAATCGGAAAACCGCATATTTTATCAGTGGCGTGACAGAGTTCATGAATTTGGCTGAAAGTACAAAGAGGAGAATTGGGGATGCGGGTTACATCCTGTGTCCATGTACTGATTGTGCCAATACAGAGTCACATGAAGTTGCAGATGTCCAGATGCACTTAGTCTCTAGGGGATTCATGGATGGATATACACGTTGGACCAGACACGGTGAAGAGGAGGTCATGGATGAAGATACCCAAGGCAGCGAGATGCCAAACCCCAATCAGTGTCACATGGATCTTGAATCTAACATCAGGGCACAAGCGTCAAGCTACCAATGGAACACCGAAAAGCCGAAACGCCCACTGGAAAACCAAGACGTTGACGCCGATGATGACGATCTTGATATGCCAGATTTTGCTACTATGATTGCAGATTTCAAGGGCCAAAAAAAGGATGTGATTGGGTACAAGGATCTGCCAACCATTGATTCAGACTCCAAGAAAGAATTGTATCCAGGTTGCAAAAGGAAATATTCCAAGTTGAGTGCCACCCTGGTGCTTCTCAGATTTAAAGTAGCAAATGGTCTATCAAACAAGGGCTTCATAGAGATGTTAGGTCTTTTCAAAGAAATTCTTCCGGAAGATAATGTTCTCCCCAGAACCACGAATGAAGCGAAGAAAATTGTTTACCCATTGGAACTTGAAGTACAGAAGATACATGCTTGTGTGAATGATTGTATATTGTACCGTGGTGATTACAAAGATTTGCGTGCATGTCCCACATGCAAGCATGCACGATACAAGCGCAGGAGAGCAAAGGACAAGTACAAATTGAACAACGAGATCAAGACAGGAATCCCGTTCAAGGTTCTTTGGTACTTGCCTTTAATTCCAAGGTTGAGGCGTTTGTTTGCAAACCCTAGAAAGGCAAAGAGGTTGCGGTGGCATCATGATGAGCGAATTGCGGATAAGTTTATGAGGCACCCGAAAGATGGGGCTCAGTGGGAATTAATCGACAACAAGTTTGAAAATTTTGCCAAGGGTCCTAGAAGTATAAGGCCCAGGGAGTGTATTGATGGGATGAATCCTTTTGGCGATATGAGCACCAATCACAGCACATGGCCGGTGCTTCTGTGCATATATAACCTAGCTCCTTGGTTGTGTATGAAGAAAAAATACATTATGATGTCAATGATTATCCAAGGCCCAAAGCACCCTGGAAATGACATCGACATTTACTTTCAGCTGCTGGTAGAAGAACTGCTGACAGTGTGGATAGATGTGTCGGCTGTAAAATGTTATGATGCTTACAAAAAGGAGATTTTCGATCTACATGCGATGCTGGTGCACACCATTCAAGATATGCCAGCATTAGGCAACACATCGGGGCAGAAAACAAAGGGAGATGTAGGGTGTGTCACATGCATGGATAGGACAACTAGCAAAAGACTTCCCAACTCGCACAAAACCATGTATTTGGATCATCATAGGTTCTTACGGAAAACTCACCCATACCGAAAGATGAAAGCTGAATTTGATGGTACGGCAGAGGCAGGTATGGGCCCAAGACCCTATGAAGAGGAGGTGGTCCACAACATGGCTAAAAAAATTAATGTTGTGCTTGGAAAGAACCACCCTTTGACGGTGAAACAAACACCCAAGGGTCAAGTGTTTAAGAAGAAATCGGTGTTCTAGACATTACCTAACTGGGAGATTCTACGTGCACGTCACTGCATCGATGGCATGCATGTAGAGAAGAACATATGTGAAAGCATCCTTGGTACTCTGCTCAAGATTAAACGTAAAAGAAAGGATGGCGACGGTTCACGGCTCGATATGCTTGTTGATCAATCAAAATGCAAGAGTGAAGCAGAAGATGATGACAAATTCATCAAAGCTCGCCAGATTTACAATTTCAGTACAAAAGAAGCAACACAATTCTTCACCTATTTGTTGTCAGTTAAGACACCCTCTTCCTACTGCGCAAACATCAGAAGTCTTGTGGATGTGAGCTCAGGTAAAATGAAGTTGGGACACATGAAGTCACATGATTGCCATGTAATGTTGACACAAATCCTCCCAGTGGCCATCAAGAATCTGATGGACAAAGATATAAGAAACACACTCATTGACCTCTATGATTTCTTCAACCAACTATGGCAGAAAGTTGTAGATTCTAAAGAGTTGGATCATATGCAAGATGATATTGCAACAATATTTTCCAACCTAGAGATGTTTTCCCCACCGTCATTCTTTGATGTCATGGTCCATCTCACTGTGCACCTTGTCGACGAGATAAAGTATTGTGGCCCAGTGTTTCTCCGCAACATGTATCCCTTCGAGCGGTTCATGGGAATACTGAAGCGCTTTTGTTGGAACCGAAACCATCCAGAGGCAAGCATCCTACAAGGTTATACCGCGGAGGTGGTGGTTGAGTTTTGCACAGAATACATGAAACAAAGACATATAGGTTTGCCCCTCTCTCGCCAGGAGGGAAGGCTGAAAGGTAAGCCGGTCCTTGCTGGCACGCAATTAGTTGCACCCGGAGAATTGGCAGAGAAAGCCCATTTGACGGTACTGCCTAACAACCTAGTTCTCAGCGCTTATGCCAAAGAACACTTGGTGGAGATACGCCAAAGATTCTTACCAATGGTGCCTTCATCAGATGTGGAGATGAAGGAGCACACTAAGAACTACGCCGAATGGCCGAAGAATCGTTTGGCACAAGGATCCGTCGATGACATTGCTACGTGGTTGGCACAAAAGCCATTACCGACGGACGCACCAAGATTATGACATAAATGGATACACGTTCTACACTGAGGTACGTGATCATAAGACCTCGTATCAGAACAGTTGTGTTCGAATAGAATGCATGACTAATGAAGCTAATAAAAGGGTATACTATGGAAGCAGCAAAGAGATTTGGGAGCTTGACGATGTGAAAGTTAAGGTGGCATTATTCAGGTGCGCATGGATCCCTCTTGGTCAGGTAAGGATTGATGAGTACAGGAAGACCTATGTTAACAGGACAACGATGGCATATCACGCGGACCCGCTCGTTTTTTAACTTTACTTTAGTGGAATTCAACCGGACCTATTCGTTTTGGCATTTGAGTGTTTTTCATGGTCGATAAAAAAATCTTTTGATGTCTTACTAGTTCAATGTTTTGACAGAAGCGCGCGGTGTAATTCCATTGATTTTTGGATTTCGATCGTATCTAAGATCCTTTTTTATCTGGGTTGCTAACTCAATGGTAGAGTACTCGGCTTTTATTCATTCTTGCCAGCGATGCTACCCAGATTTTCTTTGTGGATGACCCCTTGCATAAGAACTTCCATTTAGTGATGCATGGGAAGAGAAGGGTACTGGGTGTCGACGATGTTGCCGATGAGGACGAGTACGATGAATTTGATGAGTTACCAGCCAAGGGATCACGCACCCGTGTAACAGAGAAGCGTAAAATCATCATAAAACCCAAGTTCATTCGGGGTCAATGTAATGATCCCAGTTCCCCCATGTACATGGGAATCAAGCCGTAGGACTAGTATTTATGCCTACCCTGCAACTTAATTCGTTCAATTTAGAACTATTGGTGTACTGAATTTGTGAGTTATGCCCAGTTTTCTGTTGATGTAAGAACCGTTAATATGTTGACCTTGATATGCTGTTAGCTCAGGCAATGAATATGAATTATTTTTTGTTGTTATTATTATTATTATATCATAGAGGTAGCACACTCAATTGATCTCACTACAGTATCTCTGAACAAAAATATGCAATCTGGTTTGCGAATAGCACAAGGTTCATTAATGAAAGCCATGTGCCGACCAAACCCCGCCACCTCGCCAACGATCTGAGTCGTGCTTTCTGATTGGCCAGAACTCAAACCCCACAGATCGTACGTGTGCACCGTTGGATGCTCCCAGATGGAACAGCGATCCTCATCCCTTTCGACAGCACATGCATTTCCGGTTGTAATTTTATTTTTATGCACAAAATGCTCGTTAATCTCAAAAAATGTCTTAAATATAGCTAACGATACCTGAAATGCGCCAGAAAATCAAACCCGTGGCATAATCGTGATTGTGTACCATGGAAATTTTTATGAGGCCAAACGATGAAGTCATCGGCCATAGGAGTTTGAATTGACACGTCGCCTTTGGAAACCATGATCCTTCATGTGAGATGCTCCGGTTTGGAAGGAGCGATCATCAAAACTTGTGCCAAACTTTACCAATTTTTTTCCATGGTGTCATGAGAGCATGCCACGAGCACACATCGATTTTGATGTTGTTCGAACTCCATCTGAATTTCCTATAATTAAAATACCAACTAGGCCTACGCCAGTGGACGCACCTTGCGGCTGAAATGTTTGAAACTTCTCCCTGCTTCTCAAACAAACCGATGAAGACTCACAAAGCAACGCACAAATGATCTGTACACCTTATTTGCTAGGCTGGTAGTAAGGGGGTATCATAGCTAGTATCATGCATGCCAACTAGGCAATTTTGATGAGCTGTCATAGAATTAAATGAAGAAAGAGAGGGTTAAGTATCATATCATGAAACCGTATCATAATCAATTAAATGCTATGCTACTATGTGTCATGCATGACAATATAAATAAATTACTACATATGATACTAGCTACTCTATGATACTATGCATTGGACTAGCCACAATGGGAGTAACTTCAGCAGTAACATCAAGTCCAACTCAACAAATTTGCTTATGTGGCAATGAGTCAATGAGGAGAGAGGTAGTTTGAGTAACTTAGGTAGTTATTGTAACATCACATGTCCCAATGCAATACGAGTCTATAACCTAATAAATGAGGCTTTGCATGTTATCATACTTATGTTACTACCCACTATGAAAGGTAGTAACATAGTCTAGGGATATGTGTATTATACTCTCCATTGTGGCTAGTCTTAGAGCAAGTACAATAGAGTGACATAAGCAGGCTATAAGGAATAGAATAATATATATGTGCTTATTAGTTGGAGGAAATAGAAGAGGAGAGAGAAGAGAAGTGGGCTCTTGGTTAGTAGAGCCAGCTGCAACATGAGACCCAAGACACTTTGTGAGGATGTAAGGTGGGTCAACTATTGATAAACTAGTATGTATTTAAAACTTATTATTGTACATGCCCGCTAAGTGATTGGATGTATATGACATGGAAACTTCTTATAGCCGACCGTTGGCTATATTATTAACCATGCTCTTAGTGAGGTAGCTAGTATATCATAGACTAGCTAGTATCATACTCCATCCTTTCCGGTTTAGGCTGGTTGTAATGGTAGTATCATAAGCGGTATCATGCATGCCAACTAGACTTTCTGGATGATGTGGCATACAATTAAATGAGGAAAGAGAGGATGTGGTATCATATCATGATACCGTATCATATTAAATGTTGTACTACTTTGTGTGATGCATGAAAATTAATAAGGTAACCTAAGATACTAACTTATGATACTATGCATTACGGAAGTAGTATCATACACTAGTATATATCATATGCATGATACTAGTATATGATACTCCCCATTACAACCAGCCTTATAGGGCTCAATTCAAAAATCTCACCAACCAAGGTAGATGGTGAGTGGTGGAATGCTTTTTGTAGTTTGCAAAAACACCTAATTAATGCTTTTGTTTTCCTCAAAAAATTATGTTATCCAATGTATTAATTGCAATACATGCATGCATAAAGTACATGCATTGGTCAACTTTCTCTTAATACTTGCATGCAATGATTTAATGCACCTTGGAATATGAACATGTGATGGGGAACAACCAAATTGAGCCTTATAAAATGGAAACACTAAAATTTTGAGATAAGCCTATAAACCGGAAAGGAGGAGTATATATGCATGTATATGATCGGTAATACCTCCGTAATGCGCGCATGCATAGTATCATAAGTTAGTATCTTAGGTTGCCTTATTAATTGTCATGCATGACACAAAGTAGTACAACATTTAATAGAACACGGTATCATGATATGATACCACACCCTCTCTTTCCTCATTTAACTGTGTGCCACATCATCCAAAAAGTCTGGTTGGCATGCATCATACCGCTTGATACTCCCATATTACGACCAGCCTTATTAGGGTGGCCATAGTGGGGGTATCATATCCGCTATCATGCATTCGGGAATAGCAAATATGATGATGTGGCAAAGAAGCAGTAATATAGGTACATACCGTAATATACATACATATATATATATATATATATATATATATATATAAATGTTATACTACTTTGTGTCATGCATGGCCATAAATACGGCCATCTATGATATATACTACTCTATGATACTATATATGCACTATGAAGGTACATATGTAGTATCATACACTAGTATCATATGCATGATACTGTATATAGTATATGATACTCCCCACTATATAAGGCTGGCCATAGTGGTGGTATCATAGCCGACGATGTCATGCACTCATAAATAGCAAGTATGCTGATGTCAAAGAATTAAATATATATATAGAGGGTTAGAGTAACATATAGATAGATACCGTATCATGTTAATGCGATGCTAATTTGTGTCATGCATGGCAATAAATATGATCTATGATACTATACTCTATGTATTATACTATGCGAAATTAACTAAAGGTTGTATCATACACTAGTATCATATATATATGCATGATACTAGTATATGACACTCTCCACTATGAACAGCCTAAGTATATATAGCCTAACTAAAACACCCACATGTAGTTGTAGTAGGGTTTTTGACTTTAATTAATTATATATGCACTAAAATGCAATGCAAGGTAAGTGCAAAGAATGACCTAAACATAGCAGGCGACCTGAAATGGACCAGAGCGATGTAGCTAGTAACTGACGATTTGTAGTCCGAAGTGCCGCATCTCCTATTGGAAACTATGACCCTTCTTGTGAGATATGATCTGGTATGGAAGGTGCGAGCACCAAAACTTGTGCCAAACTTTACCAATTTTTTCATGCGATTGTGAGAGCACGCGACAGTCACACAATGATTTTCGTTATTTTCCGGACTCTATATGCATTTCCTGAAATTAAAATACCAACAAGGCCTACGCCTCTGGCCGCACCCTATGGCCGAACTGTTTGAAGTTTTTTTCTCGTTTCTTGCACAATGAATGAAAACTCGCAAAGCGACACACAAATGATCTTGCTAACACGCACGTGTAGTTGCGACTATATATATATATATATATATATATATATATATATATATATATATATATATATATATAGACACACACATACAAATGAGATCTCTTTTTTTGCATATTTATAGTTTGAGATTGCTAGCAAGGCCTGCCCGCCTGGTAAAATGTACCAAAAAATCAAACCATGGGGTACAATCATGATTTCTTACCGTGGTAAAAAATTGGAGGCGAAACGATGCACTCATGTTTTCATTCGAACAAAAATATGATGTTAGGTAATGTAAATGTTTTCAAAGAGCACATGGTTCACTCATGAAAGCCGTGTGTCCACTAAACCGTGGCTGATGTCCCCCTCTACCACGCGCACGATCTGAGTCATGCATTCAGGTTGGAGAGAACCCAGACCTCATGGATCGTACGTCTGCATCGTTGGATTATCCTTGATCAAACGGCAATCCTCATCCCTTTCGACAACACATGTAAATGTTTTCATATAGCCCCTCCCAAAAAATTGTTTTCAAATAGCACACGGTTCACACGCGAAAGCCGTGTGCCTACCAAGCCGTGGCCGATTCCCCCCCCCCCTTTGCTGCGCGCGTGATCTGAGTCGTGCGTTCTGATTGGCCAGAACCCAAACTCCACGGATCGTACGTCTGCACCATTGGATGCTCCCAGATTGAACGGCAATCCTCATCCCTTTCGATAGGAAATGCAGTCCGGCTAGGAATTAACTTATATTCCAAAATGTAAGATAAATGCCAAAAAATGTCTTACATATAGCACACAAGACCTGAAATGCACCAGCAAATCAAACCCGTGGTATAATTGTGATTGCTTTATGTGGGAAAAATTTAGAGGCAAAACAATGAATTCACGTCTTCATTTCAAAATTAGTACATCTTCATTTCAAACAAAATTATCCTGTTTGTGCACACGAGCGCTTAGAGGCAACCGTTTGCATAGGCCTTTCCGCGCGTGCGACGACCGGGGATATTTTTCACCCTTTTCACCTAGGCCGCCAACACCCGGAGTCCCCAACACCCCCCACCGTCCGCCCGCGTTTCACTCAACTAGTCCACCCAATCTCCATTGCCAGCTCCCCCCTCCCTAGATCCATAGTGGAACTCTCTCCGGCGTCGCCGTGCTCACCCCGGCCGTGTTTGCATTACGAAGCCTGTTAGTTACTGCTCTCCATCGCGGTGAGGCATATTTCCTTGCAATCTCTCTTCCAATTTCGTTTTGTGTGTTCCCAAATTGGCTATAAAATAACGAAGAGCATATATATGTTCATTATGTACCTTCCTTACTACATATAAGCTGTATTTGTTCCAATAAGTTACTGCCTATTTACAGATCGAGGGCGCCCGAGTCACACGAACTTAACAAATCAGCCATACATTTTCTAAATTATTGCATGACATGTTTAGAAAGCTTGATACCAAGTTGTTACTTATATGCTTATCCTCCTTTCCTGAGTTTCGCATGTGTTCTCTATAGATGTCGAGTAGCAGCGACAACACTCATGCTTCAGGCGATGTATCTTCATATGATTCAGACAACCCTAGGTCTTCAGCAGATTGTGAGGGATCAAGTAATCTTGAACGGGATAGAGCTGCAGCAATTACCCTTCCGGTCAGGACACGGAGGAACGCTCCAAGGAAGCCCACACACCAGCCTAAAGGTGTATATGAAGTAACCGAGATTGATTTAAAGTCTTGGGCTCCAACTAAACCAGATAAAGCACGCACGAGGTTTAGGAGTGTGTGTGGATTTGTTGGCAGGGCAAGGCTCAACAGTAATCTGTCGGGGTTTCGAAAGGCTGACACAGAAACACGATGAAGGATAGTCCGGGAGATCATGAATCGCTTCAACGTTCCAGAGCAGTGGAGAATGCAGGTGGAACACGCTACACTGAAGAAGGCTAGGGATGCTTGGAGAAACTGGAAGCATGTGTTGTACAAGAAGTATTTGAGTGAAGGCAAGGACCCAATCCCCGCATACCCCCAAATTACAAAGGCAGACTGGGCAGAATTCGTAAGGGTCAGGGCAACTAAAGAGTTTGCTGAGAAGAGTTTCAAGCAATTAGAACTTCAGAAGAAGAACATACACCCCCACTGTATGGGTGTGGTAGGATACTACGACATGAAACTGATATGGGAATGCTACCTCTTGAGTAGTGCGTTGGTTTTCCCTTGAAGAGGAAAGGGTGATGCGGCAAAGTAGCATAAGTATTTGCCTCTGTTTTTCAGAACCAAGGTATCAATCCAGTAGGAGGCTCCTCACACGTCCCTCGTACCTACACAAACAAACAAGAACCTCACAACCAACGCGATAAAGGGGTTGCCAATCCCTTCACGGTCACTTGCGGAAGTGAGATCTGATAGACATAATAAGATAAGATAAATATTTTTGGTATTTTTATGATATAGATTGAAAAGTAAAGATTGAAAAATAAAGTAGATCGGAAGCTTATATGATAAAAGATAGACCCGGGGGCCATATGTTTCACTAGTGGCTTCTCTCAAGATAGCATAAGTATTACGGTGGGTGAACAGATTACCATCGAGCAATTGATAGAAAAGTGCATAGTTATGAGATTATCTAGGCATGATCATGTATATAGGCATCACGTCCGCGACAAGTAGACCGACTACTGCCTGCATCTACTACTATTACTCCACACATCGACCACTATCCAGCATGCATCTAGAGTATTAAGTTCATAAGAACAGAGTAACACATTAGGCAAGATGACATGATGTTGAGGGATAAACTCAAACAATATGATATAAACTCCATCTTTTTATCCTTGATGGCAACAATACAATACGTGCCTTGCTGCCCCTGCTATCACTGGGAAAGGACACCGCAAGATTAAACCCAAAGCTAAGCACTTCTCCCATTGCAAGAAAGATCAATCTAGTAGGCCAAACCAAACTGATAATTCGAAGAGACTTGCAAAGATAAAAAATCATACATAAAAGAATTCAGAGGAGATTCAAATATTTCTCATAGATAAACTTGATCATAAACCCACAATTCATGATCTCGACAAACACACCGCAAAAAGAGTTACATCGAATAGATCTCCAAGAAGATCGAGGAGAGCTTTGTATTGAGATTCAAAGAGAGAGAAGAAGCCATCTAGCTAATAACTATGGACCCGAAGGTCTGTGGCAACCTACTCACAACTCATAGAGAGGCCTTGGCGATAATGTAGAGTCCCTCCGTGATCGATTAACCCTCCGGCGGAGCGCCGGAAAAGGCTCCAAGATGGGATCTCATGGGTACAGAAGGTTGCGACGGTGGAAATAGGTTTTCATGGTTCTCCTGGAGGTTCTCGGGGTACGTAGATATATATAGGAGGAAGAAGTAGGTCGGTGGAGCCACGAGGGGCCCAGGAGGGTGGGAGGTGCGCCCACCCCCCTAGGGCACGCCTGGCACCCTCGTGCTCGCCTCGGCTGCTTCTTGACGTCCACTCCAAGTCTCCTAGATTGCGTTTGTTCCAGAAAGATCGCTCCCGAAGGTTTCATTCCGTTTGGACTCCGTTTGATATTCCTTTTCTTCGAAACACTGAAATTGGCAAAAAAAACAGCAATTCGGGTTGGGCCTCCGGTTAGTAGGTTAGTCCCAAAAATGATATAAAAGTGTAGAGTAAAGCCCATAAACATCCAAAGCAGGTAATATAATAGCATGGAGCAATCAAAAATTATAGATACGTTGGAGACGTATCAAGCATCCCCAAGCTTAATTCTGGCTTGTCCTCGAGTAGGTAAATGATAAAAATAGATTTTTTGATGTGGAATGCTACCTAGCATATTTCTCAATGTAATTTTATTTATTGTGGCATGAATGTTCAGATCCAAATGATTCAAAATAAAAGTTCATATATTGACATAAAAGTAATAATACTTCAAGCATACTAGTAAAGCAATCATGTCTTCTAAAAATAACATGGCTAAAGAAAGTTTATCCCTACAAAATCATATAGTTAGGCTATGTTTCATTTTTGTCACACAAAATACTCCCATCATGCACAACCCCGGTTTCATCCAAGCAATTGGTTCATACTTTTTAACGTGCTTCAGCTTTTTCACTCTCACGCAATACATGAGCGCGAGCCATGGATATAGCACTATGGGTGGAATAGAATATAATGATGGAGGTTGTGTGGAGAAGACAAAAAGGAGAAAGTCTCACATTGACGAGGCTAATCAACGGGCTATGGATATGCCCATCAATTTATGTCAACATGAGGAGTAGGGATTGCCATGCAACGAATGCACTAGAGCTATAAATGTATGAAAGCTCAACAAAAGAAACTAAGTGGGTGTGCATCCAACTTGCTTGCTCACGAAGACCTAGGGCATTTTGAGGAAGCCCATCGTTGGAATATACAAGCCAAGTTTTATAATGAAAAATTCCCACTAGTATATGAAAGTGACAACATAGGAGACTCTCTATACGAAGAACATGGTGCTAATTTGAAGCACAAGTGTGGAAAAAGATAGTAACATTGTCCCCCTTTTTTATTTTTTGGCCTTTCATCATTTTTTTATTTGGCCTTTCTTTTTTTATTTGACCTTTCTTTTTTTTGTAGGGGACAATGCTCTAATAATGATGATCATCACACTTCTATTTATTTACAACTCGTGAATTACAACTCGATACTAGAACAAGATATGACTCTATATGAATGCCTCCGACGGTGTACCGGGATATGTAATGAATCAAGAGTGACAAGTATGAAAAATTATGAAGGTGGCTTTGCCACAAATACGATGTCAACTACATGATAATGCAAAAGCAATATGACAATGATGAAACGTGTCATGATGAACGGAACGGTGGAAAGTTGCATGGCAATATATCTCGAAATGGCTATGGAAATGCCATAATAGGTAGGTATGGTGCCTGTTTTGAGGAAGATATAAGGAGGTTTATGTGTGATAGAGCATATTGTATCATGGGGTTTGCACCGGCGAAGTTTGCACCAACTCTCAAGGTGAGGAAGGGCAATGCACGGTACCGAAGAGGCTAGCAATGATGGAAGGGTAAGAGTGCGTATAATCCATTGACTCACATTAGTCATAAAGAACTCATATACTTATTGCAAAAGTTTATTAGCCCTCGACTACTATGCATGCTCCTAGGGGAAGGGTTGGTAGGAGTTAACCATCGCGCGATCCCGACCTCCACTCATAAGGAAGGCAATCAAAAGAGCACCCCATGCTACAAATTTGTTACACAACTTTTACCATACGTGCATGCTACGGGACTTGCCAACTTCAACACAAGTATTTCTCAATTTCATAATTACCCAACTATCATGACTCTAATATCACCACCTCTATATATCAAAACAATTATCAAGCATCAAATTGATCATAGCATCCAATTCACTTTCTATGATAGTTTTTATTATACCCAACTTGGGTGCCCATCATTCTAGGACCAAGTTTATAACCATAGCAAATACCATGCTGTTCTAAAAGACTCTCAAAATAATATAAGTGAAGCATGAGGGATCAACAATTTCTACAAAATAAAACCACCGTCGTGCTCTAAAAAGATATAAGTGAAGCACTAGAGCAAAATTATCTAGCTCAAAAGATATAAGTGAAGCACATTAAGTATTCTAATGAATTCCGAATCATGTTGTGTATCTCTCAAAAGGTGTGTACATAAAGGATGATTTTGGTAAACTAAAAAGCAAAGACTCATATCATACAAGACGCTCCAAGCAAAACACATATCATGTGGCGAATAAAAATATAGCTCAAGTAAAGTTACCGATAGACGAAGACGAAAGAGGGGATGCCTTCCGGGGCATCCCCAAGCTTAGGATTTTGGATGTCCTTGAGTTATCTTGGGGTGCCATGGGCATCCCCAAGCTTAGGCTCTTGCCACTCCTTATTCCATAGTCCATCAAATCTTTACCCAAAACTTGGAAACTTCACAACACAAAACTCAACAGGAAATCTCATAAGCTCCGTTAGTGCAAGAAAGAAAAACCACCACTTAAGGTACTGTAATGAACTCATTCTTTATTTATATTGGTGTTAAACCTAATGTATTCCAACTTCTCTATGGTTCATACCCCTCGATACTAGCCATAGATTCATCAAAATAAGCAAACAACACACACAAAACAGAATCTGTCAAAAACAGAACAGTCTGTAGAAATCTGTTAGTTTCGAATACTTATAGAATTATAAAAATCCTACCAAAATAGGAAGTCCTGGGAAATTTTTATATTGATCTACTGCAAAAAGAATCAACTAAAAAGCACGTTTCTGTGATTTAGTAAAATTATTCTCGTGCGTGCAAAGGTTTCTGTTTTTCAGCAGAATCAAATTAACTATCACCGTAGGATATCCTATAGGTTCTACTTGGCACAAACACTAACTAAAACATAAAACCACATCTAGATAGAAGCTAGATGAATTATTTATTACTAAACATAAGCAAAAATCAAGGAACAAAAATAAAATTGGGTTGCCTCCCAACAAGCGCTATCGTTTAACGCCCCTAGCTAGGCATAAAAGCGAGAATAGATCTAAGTATTGCCATCTTTGGCATTGCGAAAGAAAAGAGAAAATGTCTTATATATAGCATTTATCCTTCTATTTTGGGAAAGCACATGGCCATTAATGGAGGAAGAAAGATTAAGCACGTTACGGAAATTTGCATCTAAGCTAGCCTCCATCTCTTTGATAATTTCGTTTTGATGAAAGCATAAGAAAGTGGTAGATTCAACCTTATCATTCATGAGGTGCCCAAATATAGTTTTTATTTTTTCATAGGTATCTATAGCATCCCCCTCAAGAAAACCTTCTTTCAAAAATAGAATCTAAAACTTTCTTAAACGAAGAGGGTAAGCCAACATAAATGCTTTTTAGGTATATCTCAATTTGATATTGTGGCACATAGCTAGCTCGAATTCTTAATAGCCTATCCCAAGCATCTTTTAAAGATTCATCAAGTAAATAATGAAAAATTCCGGAGTCCTCTTCATCAAAATTATTCAAATTCTCATTGGTAACCCCGGTAGGTCATTCCATAGCATCATTATTTATGAGCTTAGAGGGGACAGAGGGACTATCCAAAGTACTAAAACTTGGGAGAGAACCCATAGTTCTTTTCGATTCGGCCATGGCAAAGGGAAGGCAACAGTAAAGAGAGGGCGAATAAAACGGCAAGGGTGAAGTGGGGAAGAGGAAAAGGAGAGGCAAATGGCAAATAATGTAATGCGAGGTAGATGAGTTTGTGATGGGTACTTGTTATGTCTTGACTTGAGGGAAGACCTCCCCGGCAACGGCGCCAGAAATCCTTCTTGCTACCTCTTGAGCACTGTGTTGGTTTTCATTTGAAGAGGAAAGGGTGATGCAGCAAAGTAGCGTAAGTATTTCCCTCGGTTTTTGAGAACCAAGGTATCAATCCAGTAGGAGGCTCCTCACAAGTCCCTAGTACCTACACAAACAAACAAGAACTTCACAACCAACGCGATAAATGGTTTGTCAATCCCTTCACGGTCACTTGCGAAAGTGAGATGTGATAGAGATAATAAGATAACATAAATATTTTTGGTATTTTTATGATATAGATTGGAAAGTAAAGATTGCAAAATAAAGTAGATCGGAAACTTATATGATAAAAGATATACCCGGGGGCCATAGGTTTCACTAGTGGCTTCTCTCGAGATAGCATAAGTATTACGGTGGGTGAACAAATTACTGTCGAGCAATTGATAGAAAAGTGCATAGTTATGAGATTATCTAGGCATGATCATGTATATAGGCATCACGTCCGCGACAAGTAGACCGACTCATGCCTGCATCTACTACTATTACTCCACACATCGACCGCTATCCAGCATGCATCTAGAGTATTAAGTTCATAAGAACAGAGTAACACATTAGGCAAGATGACATGATGTAGAGGGATAAATTCAAACAATATGATATAAACCCCATCTTTTTATCCTCAATGGAAACAATACAATACGTGCCTTGCTGCCCTTGCTGTCACTGGGAAAGGACACCGCAAGATTGAACCCAAAGCTAAGCACTTCTCCCATTGCAAGAAAGATCAATCTAGTAGGCCAAACCAAACTGATAATTCGAAGAGACTTGCAAAGATAACAAATCATACATAAAAGATTTTGGAGGAGATTCAAATATTTCTCATAGATAAACTTGATCATAAACCCACAATTCATCGGATCTCGACAAACACACCGCAAAAAGAGTTACATCAAATAGATCTCCAAGAAGATCGAGGAGAACTTTGTATTGAGATTCAAAGATAGAGAAGAAGCCATCTAGATAATAAAAATGGACTCGAATGTCTGTGGTAAACTACTCACAACTCATAGGAGAGGCCTTGGCGATAATGTAGAGGCCCTCCATGATCGATTCCCCCTCCGGCGGAGCGCCGGAAAAGGCTCCAAGATGGGATCTCACAGGTACAGAAAGTTGCGGCGGTCGAAATAGGTTTTCGTGGTGCTCCTAGATGTTCTCGGGGTACGTAGATATATATAGGAGGAAGAAGTAGGTCGGTGGAGCCACGAGGGGCCTAGGAGGGTGGGGGGCGTGCCTGGCACCCTCGTGGCTGCCTCGGCTGCTTCTTGACGTCCACTCCAAGTCTCTTGGATTGCGTTTGTTCCAAAAAGATCGCTCCCGAAGGTTTCATTCCGTTTGGACTCCGCTTGATATTCCTTTTCTTCGAAACACTGAAATAGGCAAAAAAACAGCAATTCGTGCTAGGCCTCCGGTTAGTAGGTTAGTCCCAAAAATGATATAAAATTTTATAGTAAAGCCCATAAACATCTAAAGCAGGTAATATAATAGCATGGAGCAATCAAAAATTATAGATACGTTGGAGATGTATCATGGAATAGGAGGACAAAGAAGCAGCAGCGGCGGGTGGGAATCTGGCCTTTAGTGAAATCAGGGGCGAACATGACAGAGACTACTTGCGGGCACGTGCAAAGATGCGTGATGACGGAACTTATTACTTTGAAAATTTACGTGACGCCGAACTGTATCAAGTGATGTTAGAAGCTTCCAAGATCCCTGGAAGGTTCTACAAGAACTCAGGAACATGTGACATTCTGTCCATTGCTCTGGAAACAAGAGAGCCCCCTGGCCATGCAAGGGGTATAGGTGTTAATGTCCTGCACAAGAGGGCTTTCACACTCAACAAAGAAGAGAGGCTAATCATGAAAAAAGCGAGGAGTGAAATGAAGCAGAATGCATTGTATGAAAGGTTGAGGAAGGAGATTTATCCGGCTGTTCAAAAGGATGTTGAGGAGTCAATGTTGATGCAGAAGACGCTAACACTCACAGATAGCCAGCAGATGGGAGGGGAGGCGGGCATGGAGGATGCTTCTTATTGGGCGACAACACTGCACAAGAGTAGATGTGCATCAGCTGACCCCAGTGACACTGAGACTGCAGCTTCTCGTGATGATGCTATATCTGATCTATCTGGAATGAAAGACAAACTAAAGGGCGTGCTTACACATTATGAAGGTACATTATGTGCAACAGCCTGGGTTTGCCCACCCTTCTTGGAAGATGGCCTCTTCTTGGACAATGTGCCATTGAAGCCGGGTTGTGTGAAGTGCTACGTGACTGAAGTAAAGCCTGGATTTAATGAATTTGCCCTGAAGAATGTCCTAGGAGACTTCAATGAGCAAAGGACCTTGGGAGAAACACTGTTACATCACATCAAGTGGCTATGAAGGAAATAGGGTTCATCGATGAGGATCCCTGAAGCCCCGCCAAGAGCAACCATTATCGCCCCTCAACCGGTGATGCTATCCTTGCCACAGCAGCTCTCGCGGGCTGATGCATCAACCTGTGATTAGTCAGCCCGACTTTGTGGCGTATAGGCCATGTCATCCTCCGCCCCAAAGTAGCCAGTGGCAAGGCCTACAATTGCTGAAGACGCACGACTGCTGAAGCAGCAAGGGGAGACCCAGCTGCAGCACATGCTCAGCAGACCAACCTGGTGGAACAGACTGCTAAGCAGTCTGATGCTTCGGAACCACCTACTAAGTAGTATGTAGGTCCAGAACAGACTGCTCATCAGCCCGTCGGTCCACAGTCACGTGATCAGCATACCGATGTGTCAGCACTTCCTGCTCAGCAAACCAACGCGTTGGCACGGCCTCCTCAGCACACCGACAAGTTGGCACCACATGCGCAGAAACCCGACATAGCTTCAATGCATGGTCAGTAGTCCGATGCCTATGCTCCTATGGCCCAGCAGTCCATCACAGGAGCACCGCCAGCTCAACGGTCCACCATAGATAAACCATCTGCTAAGCAGTCCGTCCAAGCTTCACCATCTGCTCGGCAGTCTACCTTGCAGGCAACCAGACGTTCTGCCAGAAATGCTTCAAGTACCAAGAAGGAATTGGCCAAAAAGGCTACACCCACGACCATGAGGAAGTGCAGCGGGAAAGTGAAGAGGAAAGAGAACAATTGCCTCTTACTTAAAGCACTCATCGCCCAGAACCAAATTATCAGCAGCTTGTTCGAATCAGGGAGTAATATTATTTCTGACGCCATGGATAATGAAGAAGTACGTTTGTTGCTTGCTAAAAGTAAAGCAGACGTACTTCAAGCACGCTATTACGTCCATGGCCAGCCATTTCTTATTGGCGAATACTTTGATGAGTGCAGCTCCAGTTGCCATGAGTTACATGAATATTGCATGGATCTAATGTCAGTAGGTCATCATGGTTTGCTAGTCCACTATAGCAGATATCATTTCTGACACAATGATGGTTCCATCGATGTGAGTTTCGAGGACTTAAATCTCTTCTTCAACTTCAACGTGCTCGATGCCACTCTTGTTAGATGCCTGATTTTTTGAAGTACTTAACAAACTTTGATCAACTTCTCCATACAAGGTTGTAAATGATAAACAGCTAGCTGCATTTTATTCCTCTCAGGGGATTGGACGCGCGGAGAAGAAAAAGGGAGAGTCAGTATTTCATAGACCCCGAATTAGCAAATGGCACAACAATACATGGTAAGGACCTATGGGACTGGGTCGTTAACACAGTCGTCTGTCTCTTCAAAAACACGTCCCATGCTGAATCATTTCTCTGGCCATATCATGAATGGTAAGTCAAGTAAACAACTGATAACCCACAAGTATAGGGGATCGCAACAGTTTTCGAGGGTAGGGTATTCAACCCAAATTTATTGATTCGACACAAGGGGAGCCAAAGAATATTCTCAAGTATTAGCAGTTGAGTTGTCAATTCAACCACACATGGATAACTTAATATTTGCAGCAAAGTATTTAGTAGCAAAGTAGTATGGAAGTAATGGTAACGGTAGCAAAAGTAACAGTAGCAGTTTTGTAATAATTGTAATAGTGGCAATGGTAAAGTAACTAAGAAAAGATCAATATGTGAAAAGCTCGTAGGCATTGGATTAGTGATGGATAATTATGTCGGATGTGATTCCTCATGCAACAGTTATAACATAGAGTGACACAGAACTAGCTCAAGTTCATCAATGTAATGTAGGCATGTATGCCGAATATAGTCATACGTGCTTATGGAAAAGAACTTACATGACATCTTTTGTCCTACCCTCCCATGGCAGTGGGCTCCCATTGGAAATTAAGGGATATTAAGGCCTCCTTTTAATAGAGTACCAGACCAAAGCATTAACACTTAGTGAATACATGAACTCCTCAAACTACGATCATCACCGGGAGTGGTCCCGATTATTGTCACTTCGGGGTTACCGGATCATAACACATACTAGGTGGCTATAGACTTGCAAGATAGGATCAAGAACTCACATATATTCATGAAAACATAATAGGTTGAGATCTGAAATCATGGCACTCAGTCCCTAGTGACAAGCATTAAGCATAGCAAAGTCATAGCAACATCAATCTTAGAACATGATAGATACTAGGGATCAAACCCTAACAAAACTAACTCGATTACATGGTAAATCTCATCCAACCCATCACCTTCCAGCAAGCCTACAATGGAATTACTCACGCACGGCGGTGAGCATCATGAAATTGGTGATGGAGGAAGGTTGATGATGACGACGGCGACAGATTCCCCACTCCAGAGCCTCGAACAGACTCCAGATCAACCCTCCCGAGAGAGATTAGTTCTTGGCGGCGGCTCCGTATCATAAAACGTGATGAATCCTTCCCTCTGATTTTTTTCTCCCTGAACGTGAATATATAGAGTTGGAGTTGAGGTTGGTGGAGCTCTAGGGCGCCCACGAGGCAGGGGCGTGCTCAGGGGGTAGGGCGCGCCCCCCACCCTCGTGGACAGGGTGTGGGCCCCCTAGTCTTCATTCTTTCGCCAGTATTTTTATTAATTCCAAAAATATTCTCCATGAAGTTTCAGGTCATTCCGAGAACTTTTATTTCTGCACAAAAATAACACCATGGCAATTCTGCTGAAAACAGCGTCAGTCCGGGTTAGTTCCATTCAAATCATGCAAGTTAGAGTCCAAACAAGGGCAAAAGTATTTGGAAAAGTAGATACAATGGAGACATATCATCTCCCTCAAGCTTAAACCTTTGCTTGTCCTCAAGCAATTTAGTTGAACAACTGAAAGTGATCAAGAAAAACTTTTACAAACTCTATTTGCTCTTGTTGTTGCAAATATGTAAAGCCAGCATTCAAATTTTTAGCAAAGATTATGAACTAACCACATTCACAATAACATTCAGGTCTCATGTTTACTCATATCAATGGCATAATCAACTAGCGAGCAATAATAAATCTCGGATGATAACACTTTCTCAAAACAATCATAATATAATATAACAAGATGGTGTCTCGCTAGCCCTTTCTAAGACCGCAAAACATAAATGCAAAGCACCCCTGAAGATCAAGGAATGACTAGACATTGTAATTCATGATAAAAGAGATCCTGTAATACTCATACTCAATATAAATTTATAGTAATGGATGCAAATGACAGTGGTGCTCTCCAACTGGTGCTTTTTAATAAGAGGAGGATGACTCAACATAAAAGTAAATAGATAGGCCCTTCGCAGAGGGAAGCAGGGATTTGTAGAGGTGCCAGAGCTCGAGTTTTGAAACAGAGATAAATAATATTTTGAGCGGCATACTTTCATTGTCAACATAACAACTGAGAGATCTCGATATCTTCCATACTACACACATTATAGGCGATTCCCAAACAGAATGGTAAAGTTTATACTCCCCCACCACCAACAATCATCAATCCATGGCTTGCCCAAAACAACGGGTGCCTCCAACTAACAACAATCCTGGGGGAGTTTTGTTTGCAATTATTTTGATTTGATTTGAGCATGGGACTGGGCATCCCGGTGACCAGCCGTTTTCTCGTGAGTGAGGAGCGGAGTCCACTCCTCTTGAGAATAACCCGCCTAGCATGGAAGATACAGACAGACCTAGTTGATACATGAGCTATTCGAGCATGCAAAACAGAATTTCATTTGAGGGTTTAGAGTTTGGCACATACAAATTTACTTGGAACGACAAGTAGATACCGCATATAGGAAGATATGGTGGACTCATATGGAATAACTTTGGGGTTTATGGAAGTGGATGCACAAGCAATATTCCCACTTAGTACAAGTGAAGGCTAGAAAAAGATTGGGAAGCGACCAACTAGAGAGCGACAACAGTCATGATCATGCATTAAAATTAATCAACACTGAGTGCAAGCATGAGTAGGATATAAATCACCATGAACATAAATATCGTGGAGGCTATGTTGATTTTGTTGCAACTACATGCGTGAACATGTGCCAAGTTAAGCCACTCGAATTGTTCAAAGGAGGATACCACCCTATCATACCACATTACAATCATTTTAATAGCATGTTGGCACGCAAGGTAAACCATTATAAACTCCTAGCTAATTAAGCATGGCATAAGCAACTATAATCTCTAATTGTCATTGCAAACATGTTTCATTCATAATAGGCTGAATCAGGAATGATGAACTAATCATATTTACAAAAACAAGAGAGGTCGAATTCATACCAGCGTTTCTCATCTCAATCAGTCCATCATATATCGTCATTATTGCCTTTCCCTTGCACAACCGAACGGTGTGGATAATAATAATAGTGCACGTGCATTGGACTAAGCTGGAATCTGCAAGCATTCAATTCAAGGGAGAAGACAAGGTAATATGGGCTCTTGGTTAAATCAACAATAATGCATATGAGAGCTACTCAACATTTTCATCATGGTCTTCTCCTCTCGACCCCCAAAGAAAAGAAATAAAACTATTTACACGGGAAAGCTCCCAACAAGCAAAATAAGAACAAGAAATCTTTTTGAGCTTTCTTTTAATTACTACTACTACATGCATGGAAAGTAAACTAGCTAAAAGCTATAACTAATTTTTTTCTTAAGGTTTTTCAAACACACAAGAAGAAGACTTAGAAAAGTAAATAAACTAGCATGGATAGTACAATGAAAAAGTATGAGCACCAACAACTGGAATGAGTGTGTGAACATGAATATAATGCCGGTGATAAATACGTACTCCCCCAAGCTTAGGCTTTTGGCCTAAGTTGGTCTAATCCCACGGATCAAAACTGCCTTCTCCGGTGTGCGGAGGAGTGTCATCTGTTTGCCACTGGTTGGCGATCTCCTCCGGATCCCACTGATAAACGGACTGTTGATACGGGTCAAGTGGTGGTTCCGGCTCAGGATCTGGAGCTGGTGTGAGGCTCCAGTATGTGTAAACGGCCTCTAGCAAGATGATGTACGTGCCTGAAAGTACATTAAACAAAGAGGGTGCAGGCAAGATAATAGTCTCACCGTGAGTTTTATTCAATATCAACTTATACTTAAGCATCATCTTCTTATTTTTAACAATAAATTCATGTGCTACCATACTCTTATAATCTAGAAAAATAGGGGGCAGCAACTTTTCCTCTTTCTCATAATGCCTAATAGGTATCTTAAAGTGTGCAGCAAGGCGCGAAGCAAAGATACCACCGAAGATGGGGCCCTTTGTACGGTTCAGACTTAATCGCTTAGCAATAACAGCGCCTAAACTGAAAGTTGTATCACGAAACAAAGCATGGCGCAAAATAACAATATCAGGGGCACTAAGATTTCCACTATTCCCGCGACCAATTAAACATCTACTAGCAAATATTGCGAAGTAACATAGAACAGGAAAATGTATGCTAGTAATTCTTGCACCTGAAACTTTTCTTGTTTCCCCTATAGTAATTTCGTTAATAAATCCCTCCACATCATTATAGTGTGGTTCCTCTATGCTGCCCTCAAAGGGTATCTTGCAGACCCAACAAAAATCATATAGTGACATCTCCTTAACCTCATCACATAAATGAAACTCCACTCAAGGTTGTGATTTCCTAGCATGGAAATGAAAATTTTGCATAAAAATATTAGTGAGTAGGAGATACTGATCGAGCTGGTCGTGGAGGAAGTCGGTAAGGCCTGCATTCTCGGCCAAATAATAAAAATCATCATGAATCTCGGCTGCTCTCAAGAACTCACCACAAGGCCATTCACACAGCCGAACTTCCGCGGTGCGAGGGAGATTATATTTGGGCTTTTTATCCTCTTCACTTTGCTTATCCTTCGAGCTCCGACTCGAAGAGCCCCTCAAAAATATCTTCATCATTTTCTGAAAATTTCTGAAATTTTTAATAACTCAAAATAAAAGTGAACCAAACTCAACAAAATTGATAGCAACTACTCTCACAAGTGCCTAGAGACTATATCATGCATTAGAACTACTTCGGACCATATAAATTTGACATGCAAGCTCAAGAACAGGGTCACCTTAGCAGTAAAAATTTGCAATGAATAAAGCATTAAAACAAAAACTAATTAGACCATTGGAGGAGTCACATACCGAAGAACAATCCCCCAAAGCAGTTTTGTGAGTGGAGCTTTGAGCAAGGAGATCGAAAACGGCAGCAAGATGAGCTAGAACACGAGTTTGAGTTGGTTGGTGATTTTTTTGGGAGGAAGGAGAGTGTGGGTGCTGGAATAAGTGGAGAGGGGCCACCAGGGGCCCATGAGGCAGGGGCACGCCCTGGACCCTCGTGGCCAGGTGTTGGCTCCCCCTGATGTGTTTTCAGTGCCAAATATTCTCAAATATTCTAGAAAAAATCATATTCCATTTTCAGGGCATTAGGAGAACTTTTATTTTCGAGGTATTTTTTATTGCAAGGATAATTCAGAAACAGACAGAAAATGCTATTTTTGCTTTATTTAATCTAAATAACAGAGAGTAAAAAGGAGGGCACAGAAGGTTGTGCTTTCTAACTTCATCCATCTCATGCTCATCAAAAGGAATCCACTAATAAGGTTGATCAAGTCTTGTTAACAAACTCTTTTCGAATAACATGGAACCGGAGAAATTTCGAATAACACTAGGTTACCTCAACGGGGATATGTACATCCCTAATAATAAGAATATCATATTTCTTATTGACAGTAGGAAGAGGAAATTCAAAACCTCCAATCATAATCGATGGAATTTTTCCAATAGAATTGATACTGTGAACTTGAGGTTGTTTCCTCGGAAAGTATACCGTATGCTCATTACCATTAACATGAAAAGTGACATTGCCTTTGTTGCAATCAATAACAGCCCCTGCAGTATTCAAAAAGGGTCTACCAAGGATAATCGACATACTATCGTCCTCGGGAATATCAAGAATAACAAAGTCCGTTAAGATAGTAACGTTTGCAAACACAACAGGCACATCTTCACAAATACCAACATGTATAGCGGTTGATTTATCGGCCATTTGCAAAGATATTTCAGTAGGTGTCAACTTATTCAAATCAAGTCTACGATATAAAGAGATAGCATAACACTAACACCGGCTGCAAGATCACATAAAGCAGTTTTAACATAGTTTCTTTTAATGGAGCATGGTATAGTTGGTACTCCTGGATCTCCAAGTTTCTTAGGTATTCCACCCTTAAAAGTATAATTAGCAAGCATGGTGGAAATTTCAGCTTCTGGTATCTTTCTTTTATTTGTAACAATATCTTTCATGTACTTAGAATAAGGATTCATTTTAAGCATATCAGTAAAACGCATACGCAAAAAGATAGGTCTAATCATTTCAGCAAAGCGCTCAAAATCCTCATCATCCTTTTTCTTGGATGGTTTAGGAGGAAAAGGCATGGGTTTCTGAACCCATGGTTCTCTTTCTTTACCGTGCTTCCTAGCAATGAAGTCTCTCTTATCATAACATTGATTCTTTGATTGTGGGTTATCAAGATCAACAGCAGGTTCAATCTCTACATCATTGTTATTGCTAGGTTGAGCATCAACATGACATTATCATTTACATCATCATTGGGTTCATGTTCATTACCAGATTGTGTTTCAGCATCAGAAATAGAAATATCATTGGGATCCTCAGGTGTGTCTACAACAGGTTCACTAGAAGCATGCAAAGTCCTATCATTTTTATTTTTCTTCTTTTTAGAAGGACTAGGTGCATCAACATTAGTTCTCTGAGAATCTTGCTCAATTCTCTTAGGGTGGCCCTCGGGATACAAAGGTTCCTGAGTCATTCTACCACCTCTAGTCACAACACTAACAACATTATCATTTTCTTATTATTTAATTCATTGAGCAAATCATTTTGAGCTTTAAGCACTTGTTCTACTTGAGTGGTAACCATAGAAGCATGTCTACTAAGAAGTTTAAGTTAACCTTTAACTCTAGACATATAATCACCTCAAGTGTTCAATCATATAAGCATTACGTTTCAATTGTCTACCAAGATAAGCATTGAAGTTTTCTTGTTTAACAATAAAATTATCAAACTCATCTAAGCATTGGCTAGCAGACCTATAACAAGGAATATCACCTTCATCAAATCTATAGAGAGAATTAACCTTTACTACCTCTGTCAGGTTATCAAGACCATGTATTTCTTCAATAGGTGGTAAATTATTAACATCTTTAGCTTTAATACCCTTTTCTTTCATAGATTTCTTTGCCTCTTGCATACCTTCAGGACTGACAAATAGAATACTTCTTTTCTTCGGAGTTGGCTTAGGAGTTGGTTCAGGAAGTGTCCAATTGTTTTCATTAGTCAACATATTATTCAATAACAATTCAGCTTGATCAACAGTTCTTTCCCCGAAAACACAACCAACACAACTATCCAGGTGGTCTCTGGAAGCATCGGTTAGTCCATTATAAAAGATATCAAGTATTTCATTTTTCTTGAGAGGATGATCTGGCAAAGCATTAAGTAATCGGAGAAGCCTCCCCCAAGCTTGTGGGAGACTCTCTTCTTTAATTTGCACAAAATTATATATTTCCCTTAAGGCAGCTTGTTTCTTATGAGCGGGGAAATATTTAGCAGAGAAGTAATAAATCATATCCTGGGGACTACGCACACAACCATGATCAAGAGATTCAAACCATGTTTTAGCATCACCCTTTGGTGAGAATGGAAATAGCTTAAGGATATAGTAGTAAAGAATTTTTTCCTCGTGAGTGAATAGGGTGGCTATATCATTCAATTTAGTAAGATGTGCCACAACAGTTTCAGATTCATAGCCATAAAAAGGATCAGATTCAACCAAAGTAATTATCTCAGGATCGACAGAGAAATCATGATCCTTATCAGTAATACAGATAGGTGAAGCAGCAAAAGTAGGGTCATATTTCATTCTAGCATTCAGAGACTTTTCTTTCAGCTTAGCTAATAATTTCGTAAGATCAGATCTATCATTGCAAGCAAGAAAATCTCTAGCAGTTTCTTCATCCATAACATAACCCTCAGGCACAACAGGCAATTCATATCTAGGGGGAGAATCTTCATCATCACTTTCATCAGTATTATCAGTTTCAATAATTTCATTCTCTCTAGCCCTAGCAAGTTGTTCATCAAGAAATTCACCTAATGGCACAGTATTATCAAGCATAGAAGTAGTTTCATCATAAGCATCACGCATAGCAGAAGTGGCATCATCAATAACATGTGACATATCAGAATTAATGGCAGAAGCAGGTTTAGGTGTCGCAAGTTTACTCAAAACAGAAGGAGAATCAAGTGTAGAGCTAGATGGCAATTCCATACCTCCCCTCATAGTTGAGGGATAAATGTTGGTTTTCTTGTCTTTCAAGTTCCTCATAGTGATCAGCATATATAAATCCCAAGTGACTCAAAGAATAGAGCTATGCTCCCCGGCAACGGCGCCAGAAAATAGTCTTGATAACCCACAAGTATAGGGGATCACAACAGTTTTTGAGGGTTGAGTATTCAACCCAAATTTATTGATTCGACACAAGGGGAGCCAAAGAAGTATTAGCAGTTGAGTTGTCAATTCGACCACACCTGTATAACTTAATATCTGCAGCAAAGTATTTAGTAGCAAAGTAGTATGGAAGTAATGGTAACGGTAGCAAAAGTAACAGTAGCAGTTTTGTAGTAATTGTAACAGTGGCAACGATAAAGTAACTAAGAAAAGATCAATATGTGAAAAGCTCGTAGGCATTGGATCAGTGATGGATAATTATGTCGGATGTGATTCCTCATGCAACAGTTATAACATAGAGTGACACAGAACTAGCTCAAGTTCATCAATGTAATGTAGGCATGTATGCCAAATATAGTCATACGTGCTTATGGAAAAGAACTTACATGACATCTTTTGTCCTACCCTCCCATGGCAGTGGGCTCCTATTGGAAATTAAGGGATATTAAGGCCTCCTTTTAATAGAGTACCAGACCAAAGCATTAACACTTAGTGAATACATGAACTCCTCAAACTAGGATCGTCACCGGGAGTGGTCCCGGTTATTGTCACTTCGGGGTTACCGGATCATAACACATACTAGGTGGCTATAGACTTGCAAGATAGGATCAAGAACTCACATATATTCATGAAAACATAATAGGTTCAGATCTGAAATCATGGCACTCAGTCCCTAGTGACAAGCATTAAGCGTAGCAAAGTCATAGCAACATCAATCTTAGAACATAATGGATACTAGGGATCAAACCCTAACAAAACTAACTCGATTACATGGTAAATCTCATCCAACCCATCACCGTCCAGCAAGCCTACGATGGAATTACTCATGCACGGCGTTGAGCATCATGAAATTGGTGATGGAGGAAGGTTGATGATGATGACAGCGATGGATTGCCCTCTCTGGAGCCTCGAACGGACTCCAGATCAGCCCTCCCAAGAGAGATTAGGGCTTGGCGGCGGCTCCGTATCGTAAAACGCGATGAATCCTTCCTTCTAATTTTTTTCTCCCCGAACATGAATATATAGAGTTGGAGTTGAGGTCGATGGAGCTCCAGGGGGCCCACGAGGCAGGGGGCGTGCCCAGGGGGTAGGGCGCGCCCCCACCCTCGTGGACAGGGTGTGGGCCCCCTGGTCTTGCTTCTTTCGCCAGTATTTTTTATTATTCCAAAAATATTCTCCGTGAATTTTCAGGTCATTCCGAGAACTTTTATTTCTACACAAAACTAACACCATGGCAATTCTGCAGAAAACAGCGTCAGTCCGGGTTAGTTCCATTCAAATCATGCAAGTTAGAGTCCAAAACAAGGGCAAAAGTTTTTGGAAAAGTAGATATGATGGAGACGTATCAATAACCACGCATACACTTATTTTCTTTCAGACTTTGACATAATTCGTAAGTTCATGGCTTTCTTAATATGTAGCAATCACTAGATATTGGTATTCATTGTTCCAAACAAGAATACAGCTTACTACATCGATTCTCTCAGAGAGTCAACAATTCATGGATAGGTATTGAATTCTTGATGTTCAAATTAATTTGCATTCATATCTGGTTCTATAATTGATGTTGTTAAAATTCATCATCATTTGCAGTGTGCTCGCATTGTGGAAAACTAAACCAGGGAACCTGTTAAAGAGGGAACTACCTCTGCAGCACGAGATTGTTTCTCCGGTAACACACCGAAATCCATTATTTTCGGAAAATTTATCCAACAGTCTGCAAATACCTTTCCTTACACTATTTAAATGTTCAAGCTTCTAAATAAACCTCTTTCTATTTTGTCCAAAGAAAAAATAATACATCTAACACTGGTTAGGTTGTTACTAATAGGACAAATACATGATTAATTCTATACAAAAAAATTCAGTGTCCTCAGCAAGAAGCAGGGGCCAACCTTTGTGGATACTATGTTTGCAGACACATGATCTCCATCTGCAAATCTGCTGATAGTTGTGACGATCCTCGCGAATTAGTACCAGTAAGTCTATCTTAATTAATGTCTTCTACTCCACTAATATGGCACATTCTGATCTTAAAAATATTGTAGCTCATCTTAAAACCGAGGACCCCTGAACTGCTCCCGGCTGGTGAATTCTTGATGGTTCGGAGATTTATCAGTGACTTCTTCCTGGATCACTACATCAATCCCACTGGTGATAATGAAGATTTCAGCATGCCTTCTCCTGAAACATTGAGTAAGAGTTAGCCGCTAAACATATAACGCATGGATCCATTGTTTTCCATCTGATGAGGTCTAAATTTTCGTACACTATGATTAATTATGTATTGCATATATGTGTGGACAAATCATTGGAATTTAGCTACCATATGTTCAATTGCAATTGTTGCGAAATTTGATGAATGTTCTTCCTGTGGACACTATTTGTTCAACTGAATATTATGGCGAAATTGCTTTTTGCGTGCCGATTCAAAATGGAATATTTTTGTTTATTTGTTCAATTGAATATTGTGGCGAATTTGCTTTTTGCTTGCCGATTCAAAATGTGATATTTTTTTATTTGTTTAATTGAATATTGTGGTGAATTTGCTTTTTGCATGCCGATTCAAAATGTGACATTTTTGTTTTGACCTAGCAATTGCTCCGCACACGGTTCAACTAAATGAGTGTGTGCGATCCATGTCGGAAAGCATACGTCAATCGTAGCGGAACCGTCGGTGATACACAGCAGATCGTAAACGATTTGCAGCACTACTACATGTGCGTAGGGTCTCCGGAACCATTTGTGATATCGCGTTATCGCACACAAGAACTCGGAGTAATCTGTTCCCAATGTAAAATACAATCCTAGTCGTAATTTTTTCAGGAAACGTGTGGGATCCCATACGAAAAGCACACGTCACTCTTGCAACAAGCGTCGGTGATACCCAACAAATCACAAACGGTCTACAACACTTGTATGTGTGCGAAGGGGCTCCTGAACTGTTTGTGATAGAACATTATCGCAGACGGTAATTGTTGGCAAACGTGTGCGATGGAGTCTTGCATGGCACACGGGTTACACAGAAAAATCGTGTGCGATGGGGCACAAATCACACATAGTTCATATGTTGGCCCGTGTGCCTTACATACTGTTTCCCAAACGGTTCATTACGATAGACCGTATGGTTTCACTGCGTCATTAGAAATGTTTAATCACCGATACCACACGTGCGAAAGAATTTAGTGTGTGTTGCAATCACACACGATTACATTTTGGAAGGCCTCTGGATCACTGCTCCATATCCCCGACGGTTTCTGGGTCATGTGGGAAGGACACCCTATCGCCCACACTCACTTGGCGACGGTCCCAAATGCCGTTGCGGAAAGGGGTTAAAAACCGTTTGTATAGCATCGACGCGTACTAGTGAGTATATTGTAGGAGTACTAGCAAGATGCCCGTGCATTGCACGGAACATCAAGATCTTGTGGGAGAAAAGGATGAACGAGGGAAGGCCTTATCTACAAATGTGGAGAGGAGTGCGGGTAAATTGTCATAGTTGCCTTCCTATCCATTAGATATAGATCAGTCGGCCTATATTGAAGGATGGCAGGCACACCATCATCACCAACTCTGCTTTTTATAAGAGTAGATAGATAAGAGTAGATAGATATGGAATGATGATTCATTTTTGTGTGTATAAACTTAGAAGGTTTGAACCGAGACAAAGCTAACATGCGAAGTAAATAAACACATAGCGTCTACATACACAATTTATCTTAGGCACTCTAATGGTACATCCACTACACATTCACGCATTTCACATCTTTCTACTTCTATGGAACCTACGAAAGGGTTAACGTAAATTGCCTCTCTCTCTCCTCCCTGATTTTAATGGTGGTGGGCCCCTCCCTCCCCCCAATCTACAATCAATAGCTCACACGTTTCACATTACGTTAATTACGTAACTGGGATTACGTAGGTGTAGCATTACTCGTCCTAAAAACCCCAACTAAGCCAACCTCCCAGCATATCGCGAGGGAAAAGACCTGGCCATGTCGATTTAGTCAGGATTACCGGATTACTAGTAGTAGTATCGATGGATCACGCGAAGCACCAAGTTTTTTGAGGGGGCGAAGCACCAAGTTTAAAAGGAAAAAAGGCCGTACACTCATAGCACCCCTGTCGCGGTCGCATTGCACCCCACACATGTTCGGTCCTGCACACGGCTCATGCAAACGGAACGTGCTTCGGCTTGCCTCTTCACTGACACGTGGGACTGCACTTGGATAAACCGACCATGCACCAAACTCCCCCTGCCCACTGCGCGAAAATCCACCCCCCCCCAAAAAAAAATTCCGCCCTTCGGCCAACTAGCCAATAATATTCCCCAAACACCCTCCCTCCGGGTCCCTCCACTCCATTCGCTCTGCCAAAGCCGCCCTCTCCGCCGCGCCGATACGTCGGCGCCGCGATTCGTCGAGGGGACGCACGGCGATCCTCTCGCTCCCACAGTATGCTCTCATAGACTGCCATCCTCTAGCCGCGCCGCCACCGCTGGCGATGTTCTTGTGGAGACGCACGGCAGTGAGAACCACAACCACTGGCGACGTTCGTGTAGAGACGCACGGCGGTTAGCTTCTCCCATAGTACACACATTCTAGACTCAGGCCTCGTGCATGTCGGTGTAGCGCTGAATGTTAGCTGATAGACGTTGTTAATCTCACTGTTTGCCGAAGTAGTTTACAGTCAATATGCTCTGCTTAAGAAGCTTCCTTGCCCTGTTTTGCACTCAATCTGCTTAGTTGAGATGGCATGCCAAGCCCGATTAGTTGATAAAATATCCTGCCATATATTTATTGTGGCGTAGATTGCCATGGTCTAGTAGCCAATCTGTTAGGTGAAATAGCTCTACACTTTTTTATACTCGATCTTTGTTGCTGAGATGGCCTTCGATAGTTCGATGGCTGTGTGCTCGGCCTCATTGACTGCTGAAACAGCCTGCCATAATTTAGCACTCAAATCTATTTGTTGAATTAGCTTTACATATATTTCGTCACTTAGATCTGCTCATCCAAATATCTTGCCATAGATTTAGACATCGACCTAGGTATTTTTTTTGGACTTCATAAAAAAACATATATGTTTTTCCTGTAATATCTAGTAGAAGAACTAATTTGCATGTCTAACAGATGGACATGACTTGGATAACTTCTGCTCGAAGATTCTTCGCTGCATATGTCGAGGGGGTTGAAAACTTCATGAACTTTATTAGAGCTGAGTACGGTGGTCCAAAATCAGATGTGCTCTGCCCATGTAGCAGTTGTATGAATTCAATTACAAGACCCCAGTCAACTGTGCAAAATCATCTACACTTGTATGGGATGTCGGTCACATATACAAGGTGGGTTCATCATGGTGAAGCTGTGAACGTCAATGTTACTGACTATGTGGAAGCAGCAGATCACCATCTTGATCTGCCTGATACTCAGGTGGAAGAGGAGGAGGAGCTGGTGGTGGCGGAGCCAGTGAGTTTGACCAACATTGAAACAATGCTACGAAATGCTCGTGCATTTTGTGAACTTTCACCTACAGAAGAAAAACGGTGGGCCCGCATGTTGGAACAATGCAACGTGGCTGTCACCCCAGGAAATAAGCTGTCAGTATTCTCAGCTATGGTCACCTTTCTTTAGGTGAAGACATCTGAGCGGATTACCGACAAATCATTCGATGCGATGTTGGCTGATTTCCGCAAATCTTTCCCAGATGCGTCTGAGCTGCCACACACCTACAGTAAAATGAAGAATTTCCTTCGTGCAGTTGGAATTGGATATGATATGATCCATGTTTGTAAGAATAATTGTGTTCTATTCCGAAAGGATTATGCCAACTTAAGTGAATGCCAGAAATGCAAATCATCAAGATGGAAAGATGGTGATGCTGTGAAGAGGATTCCTCATAATGTTCTGAGACATTTTCCAATTATACCAAGATTGCATAGGTTGTTTCATGATGCTGAAACAAGAGAGGATGTATTGTGGCATTCTAGGAACCAGGAGTACAGAGATCAGAATGTAATTAGCCATCCATCTCATGGTAGTGACTGGAAAAGCTTCAATCAGAAACACAAAAAGTTTGCTGCTGACCCAAGAAACATTAGACTTGGCTTAGCTTCAGATGGATTTAACCCATTTGGCCACCAGATTGCCACATATAGTATGTGGCCAGTGCTTGTTATCCCTTACAACATGCCTCTAAATGTCTGCACCAAAGAATCAAACTACATGATGCCTTGCCCATCCCAGGTCCAAAAAGTCTTGAAAAGGATTTTGATTTATTCATGGAGCCTCTTGTGGAGGAACTTCAACAGCTATGGAGGGGTGTTCTCACTCGAGACCTATATAGCAACCCACCAACTGATCTCTTTCCGTGTGTTGTCATAATTTGGTGCATCCATGATTATCCGGCTTTGGGCACTATGTCAGGGTGAACGACACATGGTTGCAATGCATGTGTTCACTATGACAGGAATCCGCTGTCATACGCAATACTTAGCAAGTTCTGTTACATTGGACACTGTTGTTTCCTTGCCAAGGACAAGCCGCATCCTACAAAATACCGAAGACATGTGTTCAATGCAAAGCATGAAAACCGTGATGCGCCAAAGAGGCTCACCGCCGATGAGTTGCAAGTGGAATTAGAGAAGGTAGACATATTACACCAGGAAACCATCCTGGTAATGGTAGCGGGAAAAGCAAGTGTGGCAGGGCAAACGAGAGATTATTGTTTACCCGCATGTCCACTTTGCGGGACTTGGAGTATTGGAAATATTTGGATCTGCGACATAATCATGATGTGATGCACATCGAGAAAAATATATGTGACAGCATTATGGGCACACTTCTTAATATTGAAGGCAAGACGAAAGATACCTTAAAATCTAGGATTGATTTGACACACCTGGGTATCAGAAAGGATTTGCAAGTGGAAGATGAAGGTAAACCACGGGATATGGCACCAGCTGTGTACGTCTTGGACAAGGTAAAAAGAAAAGAATTCTGCGAGGTCCTATCACGTGTGAGATTCCCACATGGATTTGCTTCCAATCCTGAAAGGAGAGTCACTGCAGATGGAAACAAGGTACAAGGGTTGAAAACTCATGACTGCCACATCCTACTTCAAAGGGTTTTACCTGTTATCCTTAGAGGATTGGGCCGCCCTGACTTATACAGAGCAGTTGTAGAGTTGGGACAATTCTTCAGGGAACTCTGCAGTAGAAATATCAGGATAGATGCTTTGGAGCATCTTAGAGACAAGATACCAACTATCCTATGCGACCTTGAGAAGATATATCCTCCGGCCTTCTTTTTGATGTGATGGTGCATTTGGCTATTCATCTACCTAACGAGGCACTACTTAGAGGTCCAATACAGTATGGCTGGATGTACCCTATTGAAAGGCGGTTAGGCACTTTCAATCGCTATGTTAGGAACAGAGCTAGACCCGAGGGTTCCATTGCAGAGGCCTACATTGCTGCAGAAGCGTTGACATTCTGCTCAAAATACATTAAAATAGCTGATCAACTTAGCAAAGAGGTGGGTGAAGACAATGTTGGGCTCAATGTTTTCGATTGTTCTGTTCGAGTTACTGGGAAGAGTCGACAAGAGGACAAACCTAAAGATTTGGACAAAATGGTTTGGTATGTGTTGAATAACTGTCCTGAGATACTACCTTATATCAAGAAAGTGCTAAGTACTGCAGCTTATACATCGTAGTCTACTAAACCTGTAGCACATTCTTATATATTTAGATGTTTGAAGCGATCACTATATTGTGCAGCATCTAAAAAAGGAGTTATTGCGGCAAAATCCAAGAAACATTGACAAACTAGTTATGGCAGGATTTGTGAAATGGTTCAAGAGCCATGTAAGCTTTTGAATTGCACTGTATTAATATATTGAGTAGATAAGATGATCAGCTTTTCTATTTTCTAACCATAGGTTAAGAAGATGCACGAGGATGGGCAGGCAGTTGATGATGCCCTCTACGCACTAGCAATGGGTCCTAATACTCGGGTGAGACATTATGAATCTTGCGTTGTTGGATATGTGCACTACAACACCCTTGCACACGACGAAGGCAGGAAGACACAAAACAGTACCATCATGATCAAGGATACGTACGGCAGAGAGACAACTGAAATGTATGCTAAGATAATAGACATTGTTCAGTTGTCGTATATCTCCAGTTTCGAGGATCATCGGTGTGTGGTTCTGTTGTGCTGTCATTGATATAACCTATTTTCCAAGATTGCATAACCCAGAGCTGATGATTATTTCAAATCCATCAATGTCAAGGCGGCGTACTAGACCAATGAACCTTTAATTTTGGCAAATCGAGCAACATAGATATTTTTCTTGGAAGACACATTTTCACATAGCGATGACTGGAGAGTATTGCAAAGGTTTGAGCAGAAGAATTCGTTTAATGAAGTTGCACAACAAGATGATGCTTACACTGCTCCTCATGTACAAGATTCCACAGATGTTCCTAATATCTTTGAGAACCATCACGCCAACAACGCTGACGAAAAGATTGCCCGTCATGCTGTGGACATACAAGAGTTGATCAAGAAGAAGCCAACGTTCGAGGACATTGAGGATGAAGAAGAAGATGACACTGTGGGGAATTATGATTCAGACTGATACACATGGCGAAGATGTTGACGCTGCTGCTACGGATGATGATTAGATTGCTTTTGTCGTATTTGCCTGTCAGAAGACGTTTTTTTATCTACTATGTGAAATTGTGTTTGCTATGACAACTAAAACCTGATGAACATGTTGTTTAGTATTTTGCTGTGAGAACATCACTTGTTATGTACGTTGATTTGTGTTTGGTGATTGTATGACAACTAAAACATGATGACATTGTTGTTTAGTTGTACTCATATTTGGCTGTGAAACTTGAATTTGATGACATAGTTTGCTGTTGGACTGCAATTTGCGTGATGTCTTCAAATGGGAGCAAAGCTGACCCGATAGGGCACTGCTAATTTATTTATTAATTACCAAAAGGGCCTCGGCTATTTATTTATTAATGAGCAAAAGGGGATACCCTCTGATTTCCGTTAATAGAAATCATTAGATGTTCACAACACTACGCCCAGCCTGCTACACAGGTTTCATTCATTACTAGTTTCAGCAAAGTGCTCATGTCATAGCCACTGAATACATCACAAGTGCTACATACACTGTAAATAAAGAGACAATCATCCTATAGAGTACATCGATTTTGCCCATTATCTTCACAAGATCTTTCATCTCCTCATTGCTGTCAAGGTCGTTCAGCAGTTGTTTCTTGGCCATGATCAGAGGAACTGCATCTTTAACCTTCTGCTCTGCATCTTCCTCTTCTGTTGTTCCTTCAGTTACTTGTCCAACACCCCAACCTGTTGTTATTGGGATTCCTCGGCTAACCAAATAATCAGCGTAGTTGCATTGCCCCACATTAGCAACTTCCCAGAAATACAAATCACACGAATCTTCCCTTTTCTGCATGAATCAAATTGGAAGATCATCAACCAAACTATTAAAAAAATCATCAACTGAAAGCAGCAGAACAACACTTAAACATATTATTACCCCATGATTCGGGCATTTGTAGAAGACTCGGCCAGGGTGGAGGATTGTGGTTGAGAAGCGACGGATGACTCTGCATGATTTGCAGCAGTGGCACCACACCAACGGTAGCGGGTTGTTTCCTGCTGAAGAGTAGGTGGATGAGCAGCTAGCGGACATGGTTGCTGCGGCTAGAGCTTCTGATGCTAGGCAGAGTAAGTAGAGAGGGGGAGAAGCGAATGCTAGATATGTCATTTTCATTACTTGCAAAGTAGCAAAGCACCATATATAGTCATAGTCTAGGTTTGGATTCGAACCAGCTACAGGAGCACGTCTCTCTTTTTTCTAAAACTCGGCAACGTCTCTTTACTGGTACACTATCTTGTTTTGTACGCCTTCTCAAGTCTTTGATTTTTTTTTTGCGAGGAAGGAAGAAGGACCAAATTGAGAGTTACTGGGACTCAAACCCAAGACCTCTCGGTTGAAAACCAAGGGTGCTAGTCACTTGGCGAACGTTCCCTGGGAGGAGCACGGTAGACAAACACACTTTCCTCATAGTTTTAGTTGCGACGCAAGATCGAACGGTCGCAGTTTTGGAAATGTTATCAGGTAAACGAGCCCAGATTTTCTTTTCTACCTATATATAAAAAAGTATGCTACTTGGTGTCGGCTTAGTCAACAAACGATTGTGCCAACCTTGACCGTTGGATTGACATTCAATGTATGTCGTGTTTTTTTGGTCTCTTCTTCCTTCAGCCGCCAAAGCCAAACCAGCGCTGGCGGGACTGCCTACTCCCGCCTCCCACGGCAAGATGTGATGCCACACACGCATCATGGCCACATCGCACCATAAAACTCTGCGCATCTTCCCCAGCTCCTATTCGTTCCCATCCGAGGCATCACCATCGTCCTTCGCCTTGGTTCGCTCGCCGCAGTGCCGCCCTCCGGTGTTGTCAACATGGTCAACAACCGAGAGGAATAAGGAGATGACTGTACATGGTGAGGATGACAGTAGGGACCCAACAGCGCGCGCAGTAATTTTGTTTTTTGGGGATGAAGAAGGGTATCAACTGGGTTGTGCGGGAGCTGTGGCCCGTCTAGCCAGGCTTTTATTTCATATGTTTACCACATGGCCAGCCCAGTTTGTTTTTTGCCTTTCTGAAAATGGCTAGCCCAGCTTTTTTTTGCAAAATAACCAACGTAGGCCTACTTGCTTTTCTATGCCCTGCTGGGCTAGAAATCTTTCAAGATGAGGAGGGATGCATTCGGGCTTGCCTAGAAAATGGGCTATAAGTAATAAGAAATGGGCTATAAGTAATACTAAATGAGCTATAAAATGAAAAAATACAGCAAACAGACAACTAGTTCCAAAATACTTTTTTTTCTGATTTTGATATTTTAAATTTTATTGTTTTTGTGTGGGTAAAATTTCATTGGATTTAAATTAAGGTATGTTTAGTTTTGCAAATAATTTGAATCTGGCTAAAAATTTTGGGTTGTATGCTGTTTGGGACAGATTTGGAGGCTGGCTTGTGGGTCTACTAGGTTGAAGTGTACGAAAGGCTTTGTCAACTTAGTCCACAAACGATTCTAGCAGCAATGACCGTTGGATGTTAATCCAACGGACGTGCTGCTTCTTCAATATTTGATCTTCTTGCTCCAGCCGCCCAAACTAGCGTCGGTGGGACTGCCTGCTCCCGCCTCCCGTGGCCGGCTGTGCTGCCGCACAGGCGGCCCCGCCCCACCCTACTCCATTGCTGGCCAGGCCATTCCTCTACTCACCCACACCTCCTGTTATTTTTCAACAACGGCAGCCGAACCAGTAAACCCTCATACTCCCCACCGCGTGGACAACCACTGATGAGTCTTCCCCGGCTCCGGGTCGTTCCCTTCGTAGGCCTCACTGTCGTCCACCGCCCTGGTGCTCTCGGCGCTGCGTGGTCAACGTGGTCAACGAACGACATCCATCGGAAGTGGACTGTACGTGGAGAGGCTGGCAGCTGGGTCCACGGCCGCACACAAGGAAATGCCTCCTTGTTATGCGCAAAATAATGATTCCTCCACCTGACAGCTGGGACCCACCAGAAGGGCCTCTGTTTCGCGAAAAAAATGTTCCCCCTGCTGACAGCTCGGACCCATCAGATATATCTTCGCACGTAAGGAAGTGCCTCCTTATTACGCACAAAAAATGAATACCCCCCCTGCTAGCTAGGACCCACCATAGTGGGAGGCTGACTTGTGGGCCTACTAAGTTGACACGGACGGAGGGCTTTGTCAACTTAGTCAATATGAATGATTGTAGCTCCAGGGACCATACGATGTCCATCCAATAGCCGTAGTGCTTCTTCAACCTCTAGTCTTCTTGCTCCAGTCGCCCAAACCAGCGCGGTTGTGCCGCGTGCTCCTGCCTCCCGTGAACGGCTGTGTTACCGCAGAGGCCTCACCGCCCCCTACTACTCCCACTGCTGGCCAGGCCATCCCTCTACTCACCCATACCCCCTGTTATTCTGCGGTGATGGCAGCCTCACACCAAAGTCGAACCAGTGAACCCTCGCACTCCTCTCCGCGTGGGCATCCACTGCCGCGTCTTCCCCGGCTCCGCGTCGTCCCCTTCCTAGGCCTCGCCGTCGTCCACCGCCCTGGTGCTCTCGGCGCGACGTGGTCAATAAACGACTTCCATCGGAAAAGTACTGTATGTGGAGAGGCTGACAGCTGGGTCCACGACTGCAGCAAGGAAGTGCAACCTTATTACGCGCAAAATAATGATTCCTCCACCTAACAGCAGGGACTCACCGGACGGGCCACTGTATTTCGCGAAAAAAATGTTTCCCTCCTGACTGCTAGGACCGACCAGCTACATCTTCACACGCTAGGTAGTGCATCCATATTACGGGCAAAAAACATGATTTGCCCCCTGACTGTTGGGACCCACCAACTACATCTTCGCACGCAAGGAAGTGTCTGACAGTCGGGACCCACATGGTCGAAGCGTACGTAGCGTTGTCATTCTAGTTGTGAACGTGTACGTACATACTGGTCGATCGGTCTGGCTGCAGGCTGCAGCTGAACCGTGGCCGTGTAAGGAAGGGCACGTGTCGTAGTAGAGGCGTGCACGTAGCATGTACACGTACGTACAGCCAGGGTGCAAGAAAGTAAATACGGCCACGTACGTACATATGGGCGGGGTCTCGAACGCCTACTCGTGCATACGTACGGCCAGGGCTCGTGTACATGGCTGGGTCGGAACGGAGAAACTGCGTCGTCGTGTTCATCGGAGCCAATCGGCCTGGACGGAACAACCGATCGAAACGAGGCATGGCGTACCGCAGAACGGAGGAAACGGCCTTGTGTTTGACTGGCCACGGTCGAAACGGGATCCTGTTCATCGAGAGGGGTCTGGCGTATCGCAAAATGGAGGAAACAAACTTCGCTTGGACCTCCTACGGTCAAAATGGGGTCCTGTTGATCGGGAGGGGTGTGGCGTACCGCAAAACAGAGGAAACAAACTTGTGTTGGAGCGCTACAGTCAAAACGGGGGTCCTGTTCATCGGGAGGGGTGTGGCGTACCGCAAAATGAGACTCCAAGGGATAATGTTCATCTCCACCATCGACTGCCTCCACGGGCTACTGTTCATCCATCGTCCACCTCCTCCTGCCTCTACCTACGACTGTTCATCCATGGTGTCTCCCCTCCTCCCTCCACCAGCGACTGTTCATCCATGGGCTCATGTTCATCCAGCCTCCACCGCTCCTCCACCGGCTACTGTTCAACCAGCCTTTTCCCCGGGGTCCTGTTCAACCACCCCTCCACGGGCTACTGTTCATTCATCCCTCCATCGGCTACTGTTCAACCAGCCCTCCACGGGGTCCTGTTCATCCAATCCTCCACGGGGTCCTGTTCATCCACCCCCAACCAGCTCGATCGGGGTCATGTTCATCCAGCGGCGACGACCTCTACTACCACGTGGTCCTGTTCATCCATCCCCCATCGGGAACTGTTCATCCAACCCTTCCCCCCCAACAACGCTCACTGTTCATCAAGAGGCAGCATCGATCGGCTTCAGTTAGCAGCAGTAGCGAAGGAATCACTCGGGTTCAATTAACAGCAAGGGGTCGATCGGGGTTCAGTAACGTAGCTAGTGTAGTCGCTCGGGTTCAGTTAGAGCCCAATGTCTCGCTCGAGTTCAGTTAGAGCGCAACGCCTCGCACACACGCGCGTACGTGTACGAGAGAAACACACAAATCTCCGTGCATCGCTCGGCCCCGACCACCCACCGTAACCGGGAACTCCCTAATATTTTCCTCGCCCTCGCTTTTACTACGGTTTTTTCCGTCATAGACGGCCTAAAGAATGTCATGCAGCTATATCTCTGGCCCGCCCAGGACAAAAAACCCATTTTCTGTCATGATTTTTTGTCATAAAGTAGGAGCCCACCACATCTATGATGATACCGGGTTTTGTCACAATTATCGTCATAGAAGTGTCATAAGATGACAGAATTTGACATGGATGTGTCTTTTTTTGTAGTGAGAGGTCGGCGTAGACCTAATTTCACACGGGAGGAGTCCATTAAGAAAGACCCGAAGAATTGAATTATCACCAAAGAACTAGCTATGGACAGGGGTGCATGGAAGCTTTGCTATCCATGTGCCAGAATTATGAGTTTGTCGCGAGATCTTTATGGGTTTCATGTCTAGCCTACCCCAACTTATTTAGGACTAAAGGTTTTGTTGTTGTTGTCGTCATCATCTCGGGGAGGATACGTGGTCATGGCAGCTAGAGGAATCTAGCAACAACACGGTGAGGTGAGCTTACCGGGCTATCCTAGCAGCCAAACCGAACTACATTGCATCTGGTTCATCAGCTTCTAGTAAATCCCATGGGAAGAAATAATGGAGGATGCCAGTACCACTAAAAGTTCAACTTGTTTTTCACACAACACTGAAGGAATCACTGCTTATACAGGATGTCCTCTCGTGTCACACAACTCTGGAGGAATCACTGCTTATACAGGGCTAACACAGAGTTCCACAGCATAACCTGGTACTCCCTCCGTATCTAACCTGGTACTCTGCTCACTGAGGCTGAGCTTCCACCCAACCATCATTGTCAAAATATGCTCTATCCAGAAGATATGCGACCTCTTTGGCCACACCGGGATCAGTACTCTTCTTCGTCAGGCGTCGACGGGCTTGGTTGGCTCCCACGCCAAAGCAGCCTTTTTCGATGAACGTTTCATTGCCCCCATAAGATTACAGATGTTAAATATGATTATTATCTGATGCAAGGGAACAAATGTTATAGGATTGATGTGAATGAGAATAAAGCAACACTCACGTCGGCCTCGAGTTCCAAGGCGCCCAGCCAGCGCTGTCGACCATCGGTGACATGCTGGTCTTGAAAAACAGAACACGGGCGTTGCTCGTCCATGGGTGTCCGAGGAAGACAGGGGAAATACCGGTAATGTTGCCTCCGATGAAGACGAAGGCACTCTCTGCATTCCGGGGTAGAACGTGCTTCTGCCGTGATATATCCTGGCCACCTCCTCCGCGATAGCTTTGTCGTTCTTAGATCACACCGCTGTACAGCAACCCACAGCAACAAATTAGTCCCCAAACAGGTTGGAATGTGCTACACATGAATTTACAGTATGCACTTAATAAAAAAGTACCTCGAACACAGTTTGACCGTAGCCAAAAACGAAGTCAATGGCGCCCTCAATCAAACAGCCGACATAGTAAAAAAAAATTAGAACGAAGGCTCGCGAAGAGCCCGGCTTTGAATTAACAAAGCCATCAACCGGTCAGGAATTACAAGAGATAACCCAACTTACAACGGTCAGAACGATACAACGGAGAACACTAGAAAGCCTACTCACTACAACCTCCACAAGCCGCAAACGAATTGCAGCTAGCAAAGGCCGAGCACTCCACACTAGGATCATATGTAGCAGAAACGGAGCAGCACAGCAAGACATAGCCGTCCTTCGAGGATGGACCGTGCTCCAGGAACACCTAGAGAAGAAAGGAACCTACATCTTCCCTCTCAATCACCGAAGAGGGACCCTTCCCCCTCGCCATGGCTCGTAGGCGCCGCACCGTCAGGATTTCCAAAAGCTCACCCTAGAGCTGGAAGATTGTCGCCCTCGCATTGCAAGGTGGGCATAGGATGACCACATCGAATTGGGATATATCTCGCCGGCTGCTCCGCCACAGTCCATGCCCAACTAGTTGGAGACAAGCTTCGAGGAATCGGATTACGCAGAGGGGGTAGCTCAATCCCTCACCTGCATAACCTCCCGACCGAGCCCCGCACCCTTGACGACGCCTCCAGCAAGGTCACGACGTGCAAGGCGCCGCCGCCGCCAAATCCGCCGAGGATAAAGGTTTTCACCCGGGCAGGGGGATCGGGGTGGAGAGCAGGGGACCTCGGCTGTGCCCCCATGGAGGAAAGCAGCGCCTTTGGGTTTCCCCCGGTTCCCTAGCTGACCACCAACACGCACCAACGCTGGAGCCAGAAAACGCCGGTCCACACCGGAGGCGAGAGCGAGGCAGCAGGGAATAGGGATTTCGCATCTCCAGATCTGACGAAGAAAGCTTCTCGTCGCGGCCGGATTCCACCAGCCACCCGCCGCCCGCGCGGCCGGGCACGCTGGCCAGCACCCCTTGCGAACGCCGCCCACCGCCTGACGACGTCGCCTCTCCGGCAAGGGCCGCCGCCCCAAGAACCACGGGCCTCCAAGAGGGGGAGGAGCGCCGAGATCCCCGCCGCCACCTTCATCGGCGACCGTGCGGGCTTTCCGGCGGCCGTCTCTGATAGCGGCAAGAGGGAGGAAGGAGGTGGACAGGGGTGGCGGCGGCGGCGGAACCCTAATCGCCCCTGAGTCGCCCAAGGGGACGACGCGAGGGCCGGGAGGGGATCGCCAGGCCACAATCGAGAGGATGGTCGACATAGTAATGCCTCCCCGCCAAATCGCTGAGCGTGTCCTAGACACCAAAGAACCCGCACTCGTAGAATGAAGCTCTATCACCATTGATTTGAAGAGCGACGGCTGGCACTGGCTCCCCGTCGTATGTATTCTGGAGATGTAAGAGACAGTTGTGTTCATAAAATATCCAAAATTATAACATGATGCATCAAAATGAGTTTCTGACTTATTTTGAGCTTCTGACTTATTTTGACAATATAAGCTTATAAAAGCTGGAAAAGAACTGACTAAAAACCAAGCTGAGAAAAAATAACTGACTAATAACCACAAAATCTTTCTACCTCGTCCAATTCATTTGTGAAGCAACAAACATGATATAAAAACTGAGACTACAGTAGCACTGTAGTCATGGTAAAACTAAACAGAGCTGCTAATTTTCACACCCAAATAAATAATTATTGTCAATCACAAAAAAGAACATGCATGAACATTTCAGAAAAAAACAAGAAAAACAAGTGCGCCGGCTAACGAGCTAGAGAGAAACAACATATTTCTATACCTATAACTATACCTACTAATAAAGCAAGATGTGTTTCATCTTTTTTTCATCCGAGTTGGTACTAAACTTTTGTATGTATGTCTGTTAGCAAAGGAAAAACAATTTGTGCAAAATTACGTACATGGGCGCGCGCCCTATGGCATAGTAGTGTCAGCCCATCTTTTTCTGCCCACGCGGCAATAAAAATTCTATTTCCCGCACACTACGGCAAATAGTTCGAGGTACGCACATGGCAACAAAGACTGCCCGCCCATTTTTTCTGTGTTGCGTTTCAATATTTCCATTTCTGTTTCTTTCTATTTTTATTTCCTATTTTTTTTAATTCAAAGTCATTTTTTAACTTTTTCTGCAATTCAAAATTTTCAAAAAAAGTTTATAATTTCCATTTTTATTCAAAATTTCCTATAAAGTTACGAATTAAAAAATGTGTTACTATTTTTAAAATGTTTTTATTTTTTGTCGTTCCAATTTTTTTCAAAATTTTCAAAATGTATTCCCATTTTTGAGAACATGTTTGTATTTTTCACAATTTTCCAAGATTTTAAAAAATGTCCCAAATTCGGAAAATATTCTTGTTTTAGCGATATGTTGAAAAATTGAAAATAATATTTGCATTAAAGAAACACATTTTCTAAAATTCTTCTGAATGTTCAAAACATGTTCCCATTTTATAAAAGTGTTCACAACTTAAAATGTTCATATGTTTTTTAAAAGGTTCATGTTTCTAAGAAATGTATGTGAAATTCAAGAAATCTTCCATTCATATTTTTTGTTCTTGTTTTTGCAAAAATGTATGAGATTTTCAAAAAAACTGTTCGCAATTTGGGATTGTTCACGTTGCCAAGTATATTCGGTACTTCATGTTACGAACTCCAATATTTTGTTCCTATTTCGAAAATGTTTGCACTCTTAAATTTTTTGCCATTCCGATTTTTTTCGAAATTTTAAAAAATATTCCCATTTTTATAAAAAAGGGATTGGGCTTTTCCGAAAAATATTCTTGTTTTTGTGACATGTTCAAAAATTAAAAATATTTTTTGTATGAAGAAACACATTTTCTAATTTTCTTCTAAATTTTCAAAACATGTTCCCATTTCCAAAAATTATTCACAAATTCAAAAGGTGTCCTATTTTTATAAAAGGTTCATGATTTTAAGAAATGTTTGTGAATTACAAAAAAAATCCATTCCAATTTTTTGTTCGTGTTTTCTAAATGTATGGGGTTTTCAAAAACTGTTAGTAATTTGGAAACTGTTCACATTGCCAAGTATATTTGGCAGTTCACTGTTATCATTTTCTTAAAGTTTAAATAAATAAATAAAAATGTTTCGAATCTGACGTTGCATTAGATTCTTAAAAATTCACGCCGACCATTGGTTAGCAGGACGTGTTTGTTTGAGTGGCTAGCAACATGTGGTTGGGTCTTTGAGGTCATGTGTTCGATCACTTCCATCTTGGGCCTGCTCCGCATCCGGCATATCGAGCTAGGACGGCTTGTTCAGAATAAGAGACGCCATAAATTATTGACGGTGGTAGCTTCCATTTGCCAATAAAAGAGAATATGCTGGCTAATTATAATTGAAAAAGATTTGGGCACGTGTCAATAAAAGAAATATACTGGTTCGCTCTAACTAAGGTGTGCCATGTTGAACTAAAGGATACGGACATTTGAGGTTATTGATCCATTCTTATATTGAGCTAGAGGCATGTAATTTTATTATCCCGTTGCAACGAATGGGCATGTGTGCTAGTCATAAAAAACAGAGAAAACAAGTGCGCGGGTTAACACTGAAAACCCGACTGGTGCCACCTGGTCCAAACCCACGAATGGTGACGCAAAGAATCAAATGGTTACAGCAAATATGTAAAACAAGCAAAAAAAAAGTGTACCTTGAACCCAATAGCACGGGCCATGAAGTTCTGGGTGTTTACGTTGACAGTAGCTGTTTCGTTAGTTGCTCGCGCGGGCCTTCCAAGCGGATCGCCCACCGCCACCATGAAATCACCCCATTCAATGATCGTTCGTTCTCGGCCTTCACCTTCCAGCAGGACGTAAGGTTTGTTGACTATTGACACCTTCTCCCTGCAACCAGGGGATTAGAACCTGGAAGATATGTGCAAATACGTTTGAAAGCAGAGTACCTGTAGACCCCTGCGGCAACGTGGATGCGCACCCATGCAGTGTTGTTGGCTGGAACGGCGTCGACTGCTTGCTGAACAGTCCTGAGCCCGCTTGCGCCGACGTAGATGGTGCGGGAAACTGAGGAAGGAACAGAGAGTAAGAGAGAGAATCACAAGAGTTGACGATAAAGCTCAAAACTTACCCGGAGATCGCCCGCCGGAAACTGTCGTCACCGCACACGATGCGACGACCGTGACGAGCAAGAGTGCGCGTGCCACCATGGCCACCGTCTTCATCGCCATGAGCAAGGGCATCGGCTTGTATCTTCAGAATGTGCAGGGTGAGGTAGATGCTCTGGCGTGTATAAAATAGCCAGAGCCCCGCCATCTCGCTTACCAGAACGAGTAAGTAGAGATTTAGGAAACATACCAGGTCATGGCGGTTACACTAGGATCAGTAGCAGAGCAGGCTAGGTAGGCAAAAGTGGTACCTACGTGAACTAGAGGCCAATCCGGCATCACATTAAGCCACCTCCAACTTGTCTAGGGGGCGGGTAAAGTTGTGTTCATAGAGTACATTCGATGGAGCGTTCGATGGCCTACATTTGATGTCCTTGCACACATACTCAGGGATCTAAAACGAACCTGGTAGCATTAGTTCCGTGTCCACAGAAAGACGCCAGATGACGCGTTTGCTTCAACACTGGGTAACGAAATAACGTGTGCTTGTAATTGTTGCAAATGTAGGAATAGTGCACTACTGTACAGTTCTTTGACAGATGATCATCAGCCCGACACTTGCAACAATGCCGTGCTTGAGGCTGCAGATTGTTGAGCCCATGTTCATGGTTGAGAATCTTCAGATTTGGAATGCCAAAGATGGCACACCCACTGAATATGTTGTTAGAAGTATAAACGTGTTAGTTACGGATTAGGAGAGATAGAGATAGATTTGGTTTAAACCAACAATGACTTGCCTTGTACTCCAATCTTCTCCCTCACATGTACTCCTATATATACCCTACACAAGGATCAGATCAATACAACGAATATTGTAAGTTCTATATTCTCAACATGGTATCAGAGCATCGTCACGGCATTGACCGCGTCATCCACGATAGTACAACTGCATCGACACGGCGTCACTATAGTGACGACCCCTTCAAGGCCACACGGTTCTGGCAAAACCGATGTGTGCTCGATGGGCTTCCTCCGGTCTTGGCAAAACCGGCGGACTCGTCGTCGACGGCACCCTCTGACATCCGCAAGGTGCATCGTCCACGTCTGTAGCTCCGTCATAGCGTATTTTTTGCGCCTCCGGCTTTGTGCGGCTTCATCATCCACGACGACCACACCATCGACCATGAGTACCTCGACCACGGCTACATCACCATGATCGGCTACCTCGACATTAATGGCTATCTACAGCAACTCATCGGTAACAACTCCAGTCAACAGCGTCCGCCTCGTCACTTGCGTCCACGACTCCCGTTGTGACTGCGGGAGGGAATAGAGGAGAAGACAGGGAAGGCACCGAAGGGGACACAGTCACCGCCCTAGGTGCCGACCCATCAGCCATCAAGGACGCAGTTGATGATGGTGCAGCGGAGAAGATGACAAAAGCGCAAGACTTCAAATTCAGTCGCAATCGTCCGCTTCACTCACGCTACGACTGAGGGGGAATGTTAGAAGTATAAACGTGTTAGTTACGGATTAGAAGAGATAGAGATAGATTTGGTTTAAACCAACAATGACTTGCCTTGTACTCCAATCTTCTCCCTCACATGTACTCCTATATATACCCTACACAAGGGTCAGATCAATACAACGAATATTGTAAGTTCTATATTCTCAACATATGTCGCCCCTATCAAAGCTACTAGCACGTGGCAAGAAATGGCAAGGGCACTCTCACAAGCTAGTATGGATAATATGGATCGTGACATGATATTAGTTGAATTTTGATTTCTGATAGTACATATTTAGAGCCTGCTAGGCAACCCACATTTCCAATAACTTATGACTGATTTTCTCTTAATCTTTGAAGTCGTGTTATTATTAGCAGCAACTTAAAATGAATCTTCGAACATGGCCACGGAACTTCTGAGTGACTTTCTTTTTCTTTCAAGAACACGCGAGAATTGGATGTCTTTTGTATACAGACGAAAAGGAGTTTATCATACTACAGAATTTCCTGGGTCGTCGGGCTGCGGCCATGGCGTGGAGGTCTTTTCCTCGCGCGGGGCAACGGATCCGAGGTCCTCGCGCTCGGATCTGGTGTGGAGGCAGTGGACGGCTGTGGTGGCGGCTCGGCGGTGCCGCCGTGCACCCTGGGTCGTCGGGCAGCGGGGTGGCGGCACGAGGTGCGCGGGGAAGCGTTGTTCTACGTGCTGATGAGCTTGCTGGTGTTGTGCGGCGGGTCCCGACGGCGTCCGTGTCGCTAATCCAGATGGCAAATTTAACAAATTTGATCTATAGAAGGAATCAAATCATAGAATGAACTATCCGTGAAACTATTTTACGCGGCTGACCTTTTTGTGTGACGCCCGACACGAAGGCGCCACACTATACTGTGCAACGTCTCACAGATAGGCGCTACACCGCCAGCGTTGCACACGTATGATCAAAAAATTACTAAGTCGTGTGCAGCGCCTGAGAGCTAGGCGCCACACTATACAGTGTAGCGCCTAGCTCCTAGGCGTTGCACTAGTGCAGCGCCTAGCTCCTAGGCGTTGCACTAGTGCAGCGCCTAGCTCCCAGGCGTTGCACTAGTGCAGCGCCTGAGAGCTAGGCGCCACGGGTCAGCCGCGTGAAATAGTTTTACGAACAGTTTATTCTGTGATTTAATTTCGTTTATAGGTTAAATTTGTCAAATTTACCCCAGGTCGGGCAGCCTCGGGTCTGGTACATGGTGGGCTGCTTCGATTCTGCTGGCAGCGGGCGGCGTTGTGCATGATTTGGCTGCGTGTGTGGTCCGGCTCCGAGGCCACACACTCGCACGTAGGGCTGGAGCCGCCCTCCCTCCCTGCCCAAGAAAAAGGATGTCCCATCCAAAAAGAGCCGGAGCGGAAAAAGAAGTCGGAACGCTGTCACGACCCAAGTACGAATGGGACTTTTTTTAGGGGTAAACCGCAACTGTATTTAACTAAACAAGGTCTGGGATCTCGTCCGCTACAATGTGCAGAATACAGTCAGGTGGCATGGCACCTCATGCCAAATGACACTACTCTCATTGTTAACCCCCTTTCTAGCTAAGACCTGAGCTGCAGAATTGGCAGTCCGCCGAGCCCAAGTGACCATATAGGGCGTGTTCGGATCTCCTTTAGCTTCTCAAAACTTCTCATAACCAGCTTCTCCTCCTCGCTTCTAACTCCACGCAGCGATCGCAGAAACGTTCGGCTGCATCGGCAGCTTCTTGTAGCGTTGCATCCTAGCTGGCAGGCAACAGGCCTGTCGGGCGCCCCTTTGGGTTGGCTGGAGGCAGCCCAACTCAGTGAACAGGCAGCCCAACTCAGCGAACGAGGGTGAGAGGAGAGGAAAACGATTCAATCGAGCGATTCTTTTCTATACTTGGAGGAGCTCAAATGAAACGTTTTCTTAGGCGGTGGCATATTGGTTGTAATACGGGTGAACTCCAGATTCTTGTTTCGGTGGAGCTGGGCCGAAGCTGCTCCAGATTTTTGCACTACAAGCGACCACAGCTTCCCGAAGCCAGCTTCTTGGTGCTATTTCGTTCGGCTGGACTCCGCTCCAGGAATTTGTGAAGCTTGGCGTGGAAGGAGATCAGAACACGCCCATAGTCTTGTCGCGAATGAAGCATCTCCTTAATATCTATTTTTTTGCGGAATATCTCCTTAATATCTTCAATATACAGTCTAAATGGTGACATGTTCTTGGCCCCATTTTTCAGCATGGAGACTACACTTTTGTTGTCTAACTCCAGATGAGCTTGGTGAACATCACTTGCACTGCACGTCTTGTTGCTAAAATCTCGGACAGTTCAGCATTGGTGATGTATGGGAATAACACTGCTGCCCCCACTACTAGGAAAAACCTTATACACAGAAATTTACCAGTAGCGCCGGTCAGAAAGAAGCGCTACTACTATTTACCAGTAACGCCCGGTCACAAAACGCGCTATAGCTTAGGTTAATAGTAGTGCGTCTTCCGGAAGAAGCGCTACTACTACAATTCGCACATTGTTCTCGGCAGGCTAGGAATAGTAGTAGCGAGCTTATGTAAAGCGCACTGCTGCTAAGTTGGTTGTAGCAGCGTGTTTTCTGGGAAAAGCGCTACTACTAATGAAAATAAAATGAAATGAAAAACATATAGAAAAGTAAATGAAAATGAAAGAAATAAAAAAAGGGATAAAAAGAAAATGTGAAGGAAAATAAAAGAAAAAAATAAAGGAGAAAGGCGTAGCAGTAGCGTGCTTTCAGAACAAGCGCTATAGCTAATGTAGCAGTAGCGCATTCCTTGTACCCCCGCTATAGATAATTTCCTTAAATAAAGGAGAAAGGAAAAAAGAAAAGGAAATGAGAAAGGGAAAAGGAAAAGGAAAAAAGAAAAGGAAAAGGAAAATAAATAGCTACTGCCTATAGCAATAGCGCGTTTTGGAAGCCAGCGCAATAGGGCCCTCCTCTAAAAACACCATCGTAGTCCCTTAGGATCACTTCCCCTCCCCCTTTATTTTGCATCCTTGCCATAGCTCCGTCAGCATTGATCTTGATCCATCCCGGCTTTGGTGGTTTCCACTTCTCAGCTTGTTTTGGCTCCTTGGTCACCGTAGCTTTATCATGCACCGAGCGCCACTGCAACATATGACTATGAACCCTGTCCGCCACCACTCTAGCATCCGGGATTCTCTTACCATCTCTTGCCTCATTGCGAGCACACCATAGCCCGTACAGCCTCTGGATGATCATTTCTTTCTCTGTGTCTCCTGCGTCCAAAAGCCATCCCTTCATCCATGTTGGAACTGCACTCAGAGACCCATCCTGAAGTAAATATGCCCTAGAGGCAATAATAAAGTTGTCATTTATATTTCCTTATATCATGATAAATGTTTATTATTAATGCTAGAATTGTATTAACCGAAAACTTGATACATGTGTGAATACATAGACAAAACAAAGTGTCCCTAGTATGCCTCTACTAGACTAGCTCGTTAATCAAAGATGGTTAAGTTTCTTGACCATAGACATGTGTTGTCATTTTGATGAACGGGGTCACATCATTAGGAGAATGATGTGATGGACAAGACCCATCTGTCAGCTTAGCATAATGATTGTTAAGTTTTATTGATATTGCTTTCTTCATGACTTATACATATTCCTCTGGCTATGAGATTATGCAACTCCCGAATACTGGAGGAACACCTTGTGTGCTATCAAACGTCACAACGTAACTGGGTGATTATAAAGATGCTCTACAGGTGTCCTCGAAGGTGTTTGTTGGGTTGGCATAGATCAAGATTAGGATTTGTCACTCCGATTATCGGAGAGGTATCTCTGGGCCCTCTCGGTAATGCACATCACTATAAGCCTTGCAAACAATGTGACTAATGAGTTAGTTACGGGATGATGCATTACGGAACAAGTAAAGAGACTTTCCGGTAATGAGATTGAACTAGGTATGAGGATACCGACGATCGAATCTTGGGCAAGTAACATACCGATGACAAAGGGAATAACATATGTTGTCATTACGGTTTGACCGATAAAGATCTTCGTAGAATATGTAGGAACCAATATGAGCATTCAGGTTCCGCTATTGGTTATTGACTGGAGATATGTCTCAGTCATGTCTACATAGTTCTCGAACCCGTAGGGTCCGCACGCTTAACGTTCGATGACGATTTGTATTATGAGTTATGTGTTTTGGTGACCGAAGATTGTTCAGAGTCCTGGATGAGATCACGGACATGACGAGGAGTCTCGAAATGGCCGAGAGGTAAAGATTGATATATTGGAAGATGGTATACGGACACCGGAATGGTTTAGAGTGGTTCAGGTATTTTTCTGGAGTACCGAGGGGTTACCGGAACCCCCCCCCCCCCCCCCCCCGGGAAGTCATGGGCCTCATGGGCCACGGGAGAGAGAGGGGACAGCCCACAAGGGGTGCCCCCCATGGGAGTCTGAATTGGACTAGGGGAGGGGGCGGCGCCCCCCGTTTCCCTCTCCCACTCCCTCTCCCTTTCCGCCTTTCCCACTCCGGAGAAGGAAAGGGGAATCCTACTAGGACTGGGAGTCCTAGTATGACTCCCCCCATGGCGCGCCCCTCTAGGCCAGCCGCCTCCTCCCCTCCTCCTTTATATACGGGGGCAGGGGGCACCCCAAAGCACAACAGTTGTTCTCTTAGCCGTGTGCGGTGCTCCCCTCCACAGTTTACTTCTCCGGCCGTAGCGTTGTAGTGCTTAGGTGAAGCCCTGCGCGAATCACATCACCATCACCATTGCCATGCCGTCGTGCTGACAAAACTCTCCCTCAACCCTCTGTTGGATCAAGAGTTCGAGGGACGTCATCGAGCTGAACGTGTGCTGAACTCAAAGGCATCGTACGTTCGGTACTAGATCGGTTGGATCGTGAAGACATTCGACTACATCAACCGCATTAACCTAACGCTTCCGCTTACGGTCTACCAGGGTACGTGGACACACTCTCCCCCTCTCGTTGCTATGCATCTCCTAGATAGATCTTGCGTGATCGTAGGAATTTTTTTGAAATTGCATGCTATGTTCCCCAACACATCCATGGGTGGCGGGAGCACCACAGGTGCTCCTTTCTCCTCACACAAATATTTCCAAAACAATACAGAGTGCGAATAGGCCCAGAATCTGTGATGGGATGTCTCTTCGCGTCCACAAGCGACACAAAAAATACCAGGCTTGATCCTTCATCGGTGTATCTCCGTGCCCACAACCAGTCCGTTCTTCAGCATCCTCCAGACGTGGATCTTTGCTTTGTTAGGTGTGTTGGTTGCCAAAAGTGCGAGCCAAGCTTTGTGCTCTCGAAGTGGCACTAAAATACCCGGTTATCCGGTTACCCGGTTGTCCGGTCTTCAAGCCATTTAGTTGCATCCATAGATGGTATGCTGATTTCACTCTGAATTGCCCATTCTGTGTAAAATTCCATGCACAATAGTCACTCTTACCTGGGCCTCCAATAGCCATCTGCCTAATATCGTTTACATCATCAGGAGTGAGCATCATCTCCAATTTCATCGAGTCCCATTCAGTTCCCTGTTCACTGAGCAGGTCGCTAACATGGGCTATTCCATGCATGAACTATTGCGCAAGCGTCTTGAGACTCCCCTGTCTAGGAATCCAGCTATCATGATGTACATTAACAGTAGTGCCATCTCCTATTCTCCAAACCACACCTTCCCGTAGCAGCTCTCTTCCGTGAATGATGCTTCGAAAAGTTAAGGATCCCCTGCTCGGGCATGTGGTGTTCATGATGGACCCCTCCGGAAAATACCGGGCTTTGAGGACCCTAGCACCTAACGAGGATGGGTACAGTAAAATACGCCAAACTTGTTTAGCCAACAACGCTTGGTTAAAAGCCTTTGGATCTCTGAAACCCATCCCTCCTTCCTTCTTCGCCTTACACATCTTGTGCCAAGCAAGCCAATGCACTTTCCTCTCTCCATTTGCTGCACCCCACCAGAAGTTCGACAAGATCGAAGTTAGGTTCTGGCACATTTTCTTTGGGAGTTGAAAACAGCTCATGGTGAGAGTTGGTGTTGCTTGAAGGCCCGACTTGATTAGTACCTCTCTAGCCGCCTTGGACAGTCCTTGATCTTTCCATCCTGAGACTTTGTTTACTGAACTTTCTTTCACATATTTGAAAGTGCCTTCCTTTGATCTAGCAACCAGTGTTGGCGGTCCAAGGTACTTTTCACTAAGAGCTTCTGAGTTGATCTCAATCACCTGCAAAAGTTCAGCTTTGCTTTCATCCCTACATCCCTTTCCAAAGAAAACCGAATATCTCTACTTCTAATTAACAGATTTATTAGGAACAAGGTACTGATTTAGGAGGATCAGTACTAATATCTCTACTCCTAAATTAGCACATTCTATTGTTAATTAGCACATGCTATAATGAATCATTATTAGCAAGGGTGTCAAAAGGCAGGGATGCCTCCGAACAAGGACCTCTTTTCCCCATCTCTTCCATATATATATATATATATATATATATATATATATATATATACACTTGATAATTTTAGAGAAAAGGCCAGAGCCCGACTTTATAAATAAAGCCACCAGGCAGAGTCACAACCAACCACAGAGATCAACCACACAACATGAGCAGAGTATCAACCAAAACCACACAGGCTAAAGTATAACGTACATGGCTCCTAGGCCACTACACGGTGCGCAGGCCGGAGAATCCGAAGGCAGTGAAATCAGGGCCAACAACTCCTAACTGCTGGCTTGAAATGTAGAAAGGGAAGTAGCAGAAGCCCGAATCTTGGATATCATTACATCGAACACATCCTGGTCCTCCTCCTTAGTCAATAATCTCCACTGCTGCAAGAATATGCAAGTTTTAAATAAGCAATCAGCAGGTTTAGCAGGAGAACATGTTCAATGGTAAACTTGTTCCTTGTCGTCCATAGAGTCCAACACATCGCTGCCAATCCCACCCAAAACATTCTTCTCTAGGCCCCAACCAGGTTCGAGGCCAAGAGACGAAGGTCTGAGAAGGAAGAGGGTCTCCAAGAAACATGCAACCACGATCTGATGCAGCACCAGAAAAGTTTAGCCAAAACACAATTGAAGAAAATATGCTTCGTGTCCTCTCTTTTCCCACAAAGAGCACAGCGATCAGTACCAGGGCCATTACGTTTGCGGATTTGATCACCAGCCGGCAACCGCCCGCGAGAAGCTTGCCAGAGGAAAATCTTGATCTTTGGAGGGATGTGGGCTCTCCAAATCCACTTGAATTTGGAAGTGTTGGAACCAGAAATCAGTTTGCCATATAAATATTTCACGGAAAAATGGCCGGAAGAGGAGTGGGGACAAACCACTGAGTCCTCCTCCTCCGAGAGCATAGGGAAGAAGGCAACAAGGCGCTGCCAGTCAACCAACTCTTCAGGAGAAAGAGCACATCGCAGCTGAAGGTCCCAATTATTGGTAGAGAGCTCAGAGATTGAGATATCAGGGTCGGGGTAGTAAGAGAAAAGAACAGGAAAAGAATTCACCAGCGTGGTCGAGCCGCACCACCAGTCAAGCCAGAATCTAGTGGATCTGCCATTGCACAACAAATTTGATGAGGACTTGAAAGATAGGCCTAAGCTTAACAAGATCTCTCCAGAACTGAGAAGCACCCGTGGTGCGAGCAAACATGGGGCTAGAGGAAGGGAAATATTTAGCTTTGAGAATGTTGTACCAGAGGGGTTTATCCGAGGTGGTGGTCATGATCTTCCACCACCATTTGATGATCGAGCATTTGTTCATGACTAGAGTGTTAATAATACCCAACCCCCCTAGGCTCTTTGGTCTGCAAATAAGGTCCCATTTTACCATGCGATATTTATGCTTGTTATCAACCGCGTTCCAGTAGAAAGAACCTATATGCTTATCAAACCCAGCGTGTGTACCATTAGTAAGCAGATAGAAACCCATCACAAACATAGGGAGGGAAGAGAGGCAAGCATTAATCAGGGCAACTTTCCCCGCCTGAGTATTATACCTGCCCCTCCAGGGCATGACACGATTGCCAACTTTGGCCATCGTAGGCGCGAAGTCTTTGGCCAAGAGTTTGTCAGAAGAAATAGGCAGGCCTAGATACTTAAGAGGGAAAAGCCAAGAGAACAATTCAGCAAGTGGGCAACACGCAAGGCCTCAGTATCCAAAACTCCAGAAATGATTACTTCACTTTTGGAGAAGTTAATTTTTAGACCAGAAAGTGCCTCAAAGGAGAGAAGAAGAAACTTGAGGTGGGAGAGGCACTGATCATTAAGTTCCACCATAATAATCGTATCATTGGCGTACTAAAGATGAGTAATCCCTTGAGGGATAAGATGGGAGCTGGCCGGAGTAATGTGTCCAGCCCCGCGGCTCTAGACAAAATATTAGATAGGGCGTCCGCCGCGAAGTTAAATAGGATGGGGAGTCCGGGTCACCTTGTCTGAGGCCTCTAGAGTTCTTGAAGAATTTGCTAACCTTCCCATGGACAGAAATAGCAGTTTGGCCCACCGAGACCATCTGCAAAATTCTATGGACAACGCCACCATCAAAGCCCTTGGACAGAAGAACTTGCCTTAAGAAACCCCAACTCACATAATCATAGGCCTTTTCAAAGTCCAACTTAAAAATAACTGCCTTGCTACCTGATTTGTGGATATCATGAATGATCTCATGCAGGCAGAGGACCCCATCCAGGATAAAGCGTCCTTTGACAAAGGCAGATTGAGTTGGAGAAAGGGTGTCGTGAGCCACAAGAGCAAGGCGAGTGGCCAGACATTTAGTTGGGAACTTGGCAAAATTATTAATAAGAGCAATATGCCTAAACTAGGAAATGAGCTCCGCGCCCTTGATTTTAGGAATGAGAGAGATCACAGCATAATTGAGTCTAGAAATGTCCACCATCCCCAAACAGAACCCTTGAATAATTGCACAAATAAGCGCCTTAAGATGAGGCCAAAAGGTTTTAAAGAAAGGGATAGAGAAGCCATCCGGGCCAGAAGCAGAGTTAGCATTAGCTTTATTGATAGATATAAAAATCTCTTCTTCGGAAAAAGGTAGCATAAGAGCAGAATTTTCATCCGAAGACACCCGATCGCCGTGGTTCCAAAAGGTAGAGGAAATTCTAAACCCCTGATCAGGTTTGGCAGATAGGAGGGAGGAAAAGAAGTCGTCAACGTGTTTCATGATAATGCCTTGGTTTGAAATTTTAACCCCATCGATCATCAAGATGTCTATCATGCATCTACGCCGCCTTCCATTAGCAATGGAAAATAAGTAAGCAGTGGGGGAGTCTCCTTTAAGCATCCAATTGATCATGCCCCTTTGGCGCCAATAAATTTCAGCAAGGCGATGTAACTGCAGCAACGACTCCTCAAGAGAGAAACGTTGAACCCATTCAGAATCAGAGAGCCCGGAGGAGTCAGCCCGAAGATCTAAAGCATCAATTTGGGCTGAAAGGAGGGCCTTCTCCCTGCGCTCATGCGGCGCGTGGTTACGAGACCAACCACGTAGGAATTTGCGCAGGGAATAGGAGCAGTGGTGCCAATCGTCCATACGGCTAAAGGAGCAACGAACAATTGTAAGCGAATCCGAGATTTTAGAAGCGAGAAGGTCACCAAAGACATCGATCAGAAGCCAAGAGGCGTCAAACTGGAACCGAGGAGGGGTGGGGGCGCGTTGAAGCCCAGCATCAAGAATGAGCGGGGCGTGATCCGAGCCTACAATGGCCTTTGCCTTGAGAATAGCTAACGGTAAAAGGGAGTCCCAACTCGGACAAACAAAGACACGATCAAGAACAGAGCGAATAGGGGAAACCTGATGGTTAGTCCAAGTGAACCTAGAACCCACCCTGGGAATCTCAGAAGGGCGCACGTACTAATGAAGTTATTGAAAGCGTCAGCTACCGGCCAAGAAAAGTTGTTGGTGTTCTTATCAATTGGATAGTGAAGCAAGTTAAAATCACCACCAACGAGGAGGGGGAGGGTGCAAGATTCCACCTTATTAGAGATCTCGTCCGGAAAAAGGGGGAGAGGGAATGATCGGCTGGGCCATAAACAACCATGACTTCCCAAAGCACATTTAGTTGGCGGTGAAGCAAAACAGTACTGGCCCAAAAAACCATGATCAAAGGCTACAAGATCAAAAACTTCACGCTTAGAACCAATCGGAATGCCACCCGAGTTGCCCGAAGAGGGAAGAAAGTTCCAATCAAATCGATCAGCCCCCGCAACTGCAGCAAGCTCATGGGGAGAGAAAGAGGTCTTAAAAGTCTCAACCAGGCCGACCAGGTCAATATTATCGCCCCTAACGACATCTTTGAGTTGGTCTCGGCGCCCCCGAGCCCCAAAACCTCTCACATTCCAAAAGAGGGCTCTCATTTGAAGGACAAATTTTTAATACGAAGACTCTACCTGCAGGGTGCCAGGCAGGGTTTAGCGCGTTTAGGAGCAACTTCTTCACAGAGACCCGGGGGCAGCATCTATGGTGGCCACCCCTCTCCCAAGCCCACTTCATCCATAACCGAAGGAGCGGGAGGAGCCGCAGCAAGTTCTTTTGCTTTGGCAATAGCAGCCTGGGCCACCTCGTTGGCCCTAATCAAAGCAAGCAGAGAGGAGGGGGAGCCAACATTATGATCAAGCGAAATACCAACATCCGTCAGAACCTTTGTCAAGTGATCATCCGAGTAGGAGGGAAGAACAAGCCTAATAGGGGAGGGGGGAATTCATAGCAGTCGACAGGGTAGGGTTGGGGGAATACCTGAAGCCGGGAGGTCACGGGCCGCCGCACGATGAGCAGCCTTGTCTGCCACCCGCACTCCATTGTCGCGAATTCGACCACTCTTGCACGCCGTTGAGGAAGGGGGGCGGATCGGAGTAGAATGCAGCGCCAATGGAGAAGCTTGGCCCGCCGCATCGCCCATATCAGCGTCCAGGCGGCGACAAAGCCCCGGCGTGGAAAGCTTGGTGCCCGAGGAGGCCCATCTGCGGGCCTAGAACTTTCGGAAAGAGGATTTGCGCGTGGGGAGAGGGCCAACAGAAGCACGCGGAGGGGAAACAGGGAGATCCTTGATGCCAGACAGCGACGGCGAGCCCGGACGAACCGACATGTTGGAGCAGACCCCAGACACAGGCGTGCCGGCCAGGGGAGCAGCCGGTGCAGCCTGGGCTGACAACTTCTCCGCCACATCATCCTTCCCCAACTCCTTACTCTTCGGGGCATTGTCTTTGAAAAGTTCCCGGGATTCAGAGCCCATGCCATCCCATTCTGAGGTCGTGAAGTGTGGATGAGAGCCCCCGCTCTGGTTGGCAGGATCATCCCCACCTCCCTCGCGATTCTTAGCCGGAGGAGGAGGGGGGAGGAGGAGTATTAGAGTTGGCACCACCTTCCAAGTGAACCTGCAATCTGAAGCCATCAGACGAAGGGAAAACACCAACAGATCCATGAATAGAGAGAGGGTACACAGCCCAAAGCTTGAGACGTACGGGGCCAAGGACAGAGAGGGACTCCGGGTCAACCATAATTGGCTTGCCGATCAAGACACCAAAGGCCATAACAAATTCAGCAGAGCGCAGGGTAGGAGGAATATCATCAACGAGGACCCAGGTTTCCAAGAGGGGGGATATGGGCTTAGCACAATTAGAAGACGCTTTCACTGACACAACAAGCTGGACTAATCGTCCAATCACTTTCATGCAATCTCGCTTTACTCCAAACGAATGTGTTCCATGGGTCCTTTCCCCGCCACACTGCCTCCCCATTTCTTCCATCCGAAAGTCGGATGGCAATATTACAGGAATTCCTTTTTCAAAAAATAAATAAATCAAGAACTCCATGGACACACATTTCGTGCTATGCGGCCCTGCTCGCTGCAACTGGAGACCTAGAGTCATCTAAGTTTCTCTCGATCGATCAACAACCTAGCTAGCTAGCCCATTACAACTGATCTCATGTACTGATTGCACAATTAATTGATTGATCCAAGTTTGTGTGGTTACAGTTGATCTTGTAGAATAATATGATTCAACTTTCAATATTCATTGGGTTCATATGCATATGTATATATAGTGTTGGAAATATGCCCTAGAGGCAATAATAAAAGGATTATTATTATATTTCCTTGTTCATGATAATTGTCTTTTATTCATGCTATAATTGTATTATCTGGAAATTGTAATACACGTGTGAATACTTAGACCACAACATGTCCCTAGTGAGCCTCTAGTTGACTAGCTCGTTGATCAACAGATAGTCATGGTTTCCTGACTATGGACATTGGATGTCATTGATAACGGGATCACATCATTAGGAGAATGATGTGATGGACAAGACCCAATCCTAAGCATAGCACAAAGATCGTGTAGTTCGTTTGCTAGAGCTTTTCCAATGTCAAGTATCTTTTCCTTAGATCATGAGATCGTGTAACTCCCGGATACCGTAGGAGTGCTTTGGGTGTACCAAACGTCACAACATAACTGGGTGACTATAAAGGTGCACTACAGGTATCTCCGAAAGTGTCTGTTGGGTTGACACGGATCGAGACTGGGATTTGTCACTCCGTATGACGGAGAGGTATCTCTGGGCCCACTCGGTAATGCATCATCATAATGAGCTCAAAGTGACCAAGTGTCTGGTCACAGGATCATGCATTACGGTACGAGTAAAGTGACTTGCCAGTAACGAGATTGAACGAGGTATTGGGATACCGACGATCGAATCTCAGGCAAGTAACGTACCGATTGACAAAGGGAATTGTATACGGGGTTGCTTAAATCCTCGACATCGTGGTTCATCCGATGAGATCATCGAGGAGTATGTGGGAGCCAACATGGGTATCCAGATCCCGCTGTTGGTTATTGACCGGAGAGCCGTCTCGGTCATGTCTGCATGTCTCCCGAACCCGTAGGGTCTACACACTTAAGATTCGGTGACGCTAGGGTTGTATGAATATGAGTATGCAGCAAACCGAAAGTTGTTCGGAGTCCTGGATGAGATCCCCGACGTCACGAGGAGTTCCGGAATTGTCCGGAGGTAAAGAATTATATATATGAAGTGCAGTTTCGGCCATCGGGAGAGTTTGGGGGGTCACCGGTATTGTACCGGGACCACCGGAAGGGTCCCGGGGGTCCACCGGGTGGGGCCACCTATCCCGGAGGGCCCCGTGGGCTGAAGTGGGTGGGGAACTAGCCCCTAGTGGGCTGGTGCGCCCCCCCTTGGGCCCCCCTGCGCCTAGGGTTGGAAACCCTAGGGTGGGGGGGCACCTCCACTTGCCTTGGGGGGCACTCCACCCCCCTGGCCGCCGCCCCCCTTGGGAGATCCCATCTCCAGGGCCGGTGCCCCCCCAGGGGGCCTATATAAAAGGGGGGAGGGCAGCCGCACCCTGAAGTCTTGGCGCCTCCCTCTCCCCTGCTACACCTCCTTCTCCCATAGTCGCTTGGCGAAGCCCTGCCGGAACCCTGCTGCATCCACCACCACGCTGTCGTGCTGCTGGATCTTCATCAACCTCTCATTCCCCCTTGCTGGATCAAGAAGGAGGAGACGTCACGCTGACCATCCGTGTGTTGAATGCGGAGGTGCCGTCCGTTCGGCGCTAGGATCTCCGATGATTTGGATCATGACGAGAACGACTCCCTCAACCCCGTTCTCTTGAACGCTTCCGCACGCGATCTACAAGGGTATGTAGATGCACTCCTCTCTCTCGTTGCTAGATGAACTCATAGATTGATCTTGGTGAACATAGAAATTTTTTATTTTATACAACGTTCCCCAACAGTGGCATCATGAGCTAGGTGTATGCGTAGTTCTCTATTGCACGAGTAGAACACAAATCTGTTGTGGGCGTAGATGTTGTCAACTTTCTTGCCACTACTAGTCTTATCTTGCTTCAGCGGTATTGTAGGATGAAGCGTCCCGGACCGACCTTACACGTACGCTTACGTGAGACAGGTTCCACCGACTGACATGCACTAGTTGCATAAGGTGGCTAGCGGGTGTCTGTCTCTCCCACTTTAGTTGGAGCGGATTCGATGAAAAGGGTCCTTATTAAGGGTAAATAGAAGTTGACAAATCACGTTGTGGTTATTCGTAGGTAAGAAAACGTTCTTGCAAGAACCCTATTGCAGCCACGTAAAAGATGCAACAACAATTAGAGGACGTCTAACTTGTTTTTGCAGCAATTGCTATGTGATGTGATATGGCCAAAAGTTGTGATGAATGATGAATGATATATTGTGATGTATGAGATCATGTTCTTGTAATAGGAATCACGACTTGCATGTCGATGAGTATGACAACCGGCAGGAGCCATAGGAGTTGTCTTAATTATTGTATGACCTGTGTGTCAATGATTTAACGCCATGTAATTACTTTACTTTATTGCTAAACTGTTAGCCATAGTAGTAGAAGTAATAGTTGGTGAGCAACTTCATGGAGACACGATGATGGAGATCATGGTGTCATGCCGGTGACGAAGATGATCATGGAGCCCCGAAGATGGAGATCAAAGGAGCTATATGATGTTGGCCATATCATGTCACTACTATATAATTGCATGTGATGTTTATTATGTTTATGCATCTTGTTTACTTAGAACGATGGTAGTAAATAAGATGATCCCTTATAATAATTTCAAGAAAGTGTTCCTCCTAACTGTGCGCTGTTGCTAAAGTTCGTCGTTTCGAAGCACCACGTGATGATCGGGTGTGATAGATTCTTACGTTCACATACAACGTGTGTAAGACAGTTTTACACATGCAAAAACACTTAGGGTTAACTTGACGAGCCTAGCATGTACAGACATGGCCTCGGAACACAGAGACCGAAAGGTCGAACATGAGTCATATGGAAGATACGATCAACATGGAGATGTTCACCGATGATGAATAGTCCGTCTCACGTGATGATCGGACACGGCCTAGTCGACTCGGATCATGTAACACTTAGATGACTAGAGGGATGTCAAATCTGAGTGGGAGTTCATAAAATAATTTGATTAGATGAACTTAATTATCATGAACTTTCTCTAAAATCTTTGCAAAATATGTCTTGTAGATCAAATGGCCAACGCTCATGTCAACATGAACTTCAACGCGTTCCTAGAGAAAACCAAGCTGAAAGATGATGGCAGCAACTATACGGACTGGGTCCGGAACCTGAGGATCATCCTCATAGCTGCCAAGAAAGCATATGTCCTAGAAGGACCGCTAGGTGAAGCACCCATACTAGAGAACCAAGACGTTATGAACGCTTGGCAGTCACGTGCTAATGATTACTCCCTCGTTCAGTGCGGCATGCTTTACAACTTAGAACCGGGGCTCCAAAAGCATTTTGAGCAACACGGAGCATATGAGATGTTCGAGGAGCTGAAAATGGTTTTCCAAGCTCATGCCCGGGTCGAGAGATATGAGGTCTCCGATAAGTTCTATAGTTGTAAGATGGAGGAAAATAGTTCTGTCAGTAAGCACATACTAAAAATGTCTGGGTTGCACAACCGCCTGTCCCAGCTGGACATTAACCTCCCGGACGAGGCGGTCATTGACAGAATCTTTCAGTCGCTCCCACCGGGCTACAAGAGCTTTGTGATGAACTACAATATGCAGGGGATGGTGAAAACTATTCCTGAAGTATTTTCAATGCTGAAGTCAGCAGAGGTAGAAATCAAGAAAGAACATCAAGTGTTGATGGTCAATAAAACCACCAAGTTCAAGAAGGGCAAGGGTAAGAAGAACTTCAAGAAGGACGGCAAAGATGTTGCCGCGCCCGGTAAGCCATTTGCTGGGAAGAAGTCAAAGAATGGACCCAAGCCTGAGACTGAGTGCTTTTATTGCAAAGGGAAGGGTCACTAGAAGCGGAACTGCCCCAAATACTTAGCGGACAAAAAGGCCGGCAACACTAAAGGTATATTTGATATACATGTAATTGATGTGTACCTTACTAGTACTCGTAGTAACTCCTGGGTATTTGATACCGGTGCCGTTGCTCACATTTGTAACTCACAGCAGGAGCTGCGGAATAAGCGGAGACTGGCGAAGGACGAGGTGACGATGCGCATCGGGAATGGTTCCAAGGTCGATGTGATCGCCGTCGGCACGCTACCTCTACATTTACCTACGGGATTAGTTTTAAACCTCAATAATTGTTATTTAGTGTCAAGTTTGAGCATGAACATTGTATCTGGATCTCGTTTAATGCGAGATGGCTAATCATTTAAATCCGAGAATAATGGTTGTTCTATTTATATGAGAGATATGTTTTATGGTCATGCCCCGGTGGTCAATGGTTTATTCTTAATGAATCTCGAACATAATGTTACACATATTCATAGTGTGAATACCAAAAGATGTAAAGTTGATAATGATAGTCCCACATACTTGTGACACTGCCGCCTTGGTCACATTGGTGTCAAGCGCATGAAGAAGCTCCATGCTGATGGACTTTTAGAGTCTCTCGATTATGAATCATTTGACACATGCGAACCATGCCTCATGGGAAAAATGACCAAGACTCCGTTCTCCGGAACAATGGAGTGAGCAACCAACTTATTGGAAATCATACATACTGATGTGTGTGGTCCAATGAGCGTTGAGGCTCGCGGAGGATATCGTTATGTTCTCACTCTCACTGATGACTTAAGTAGATATGGGTATGTCTACTTGATGAAACACAAGTCTGAGACCTTTGAAAAGTTCAAGGAATTTCAGAATGAAGTAGAGAATCAACGTGATCCAAAAATAAAGTTCTTACGATCAGATCGTGAAGGAGAATATTTAAGTCACGAATTTGGTACGCACTTAAGAAAATGTGGAATTGTTTCACAACTCACGCCGCCTGGAACACCTCAGCGTAATGGTGTGTCCGAACGTCGTAATCGCACTCTATTGGATATGGTGCGATCTATGATGTCTCTTACAGATTTACCGCTATCATTTTGGGGATACGCTCTAGAGACAGCTACATTCACTTTAAATAGGGCTCCATCTAAATCCGTTGAGATGACACCGTATGAATTATGGTTTGGAAAGAAACCTAAGCTGTCGTTTCTAAAAGTTTGGGGATGCGATGCTTATGTTAAGAAGCTTCAACCTGAAAAGCTCGAACCCAAGTCGGAAAAATGAGTCTTCATAGGATACCCTAAGGAAACCATTGGGTATACCTTCTACCTTAGATCCGAAGGCAAGATCTTTGTTGCCAAGAACGGATCCTTTCTGGAAAAAGAGTTTCTCTCGAAAGGAGTAAGTGGGAGGAAAGTAGAACTCGATGAATTACTACCTCTTGAACCGGAAAGTAGTGCAGCTCGGGAAAATGTTCCTGTGGTGCCTACGCCGACTGGAGAGGAAATTAATGATGATGATCAAGGTACTTCGGATCAAGTTGCTACTGAACTTCGTAGGTCCACAAGGACACGTTCCACACCAGAGTGGTATGGCAACCCTGTGCTGGAAATCATGTTGTTAGACAAGGTGAACCTTCGAACTATGAAGAAGCGATGGCGGGCCCAGATTCCAACAAATGGCTTGAAGCCATGCAATCCGAGATAGAATCCATGTATGAAAACAAAGTATGGACTTTGACAGACTTGCCCGATGATCGGCGAGCGATAGAAAACAAATGGATCTTTAAGAAGAAGACGGACGCGGATGATAATGTTACCATCTATAAAGCTCGACTTGTCGCTAAGGGTTATCGGCAAGTTCAAGGGGTTGACTACGATGATACTTTCTCTCCTGTAGTGAAGCTGAAGTCCGTCCGAATCATGTTAGCAATTGCCGCATACTATGATTATGAGATATGGCAGATGGACGTCAAAACGGCATTCCTTAACGGCTATCTTAAGGAAGAACTGTATATGATGCAGCCGGAGGGTTTTGTCGATCCTAAGAATGCTAACAAGGTATGCAAGCTCCAGCGATCCATTTATGGGCTGGTGCAAGCATCTCAGAGTCGCAACATTCACTTTAATGAGATGATTAAAGCATTTGGGTTTATGCAGACTTATGGAGAAGCCTGCGTTTACAAGAAAGTGAGTGGGAGCTCTGTAGCATTTCTCATATTATTTGTAGATGACATACTTTTGATGGGGAATGATATAGAACTTTTGGACAACATTAAGGCCTACTTGAATAAGTGTTTTTCAATGAAGGACCTTGGAGAAGCTGCTTACATATTAGGCATCAAGATCTATAGGGATAGATCAAGACGCCTCATAGGTCTTTCACAAAGCACATACCTTGATAAGATATTGAAGAAGTTCAAAATGGATCAGTCCAAGAAAAGGTTCTTGCCTGTATTGCAAGGTGTGAGATTGAGCTCGACTCAATGCCCGACCACGGTAGAAGATAAAGAAGAGATGAGTGTCATCCCCTATGCCTTAGCCATAGGATCTATTATGTATGCCATGCTATGTACCAGACCGGATGTAAACCTTGCCGTAAGTTTGGTAGGAAGGTACCAAAGTAATCCCGGCAAGGAACACTGGACAACGGTCAAGAATATCCTTAAGTACCTGAAAAGGACAAAGGACATGTTTCTCGTTTATGGAGGTGACGAAAAGCTCGTCGTAAAGGGTTACGTCGACGCTAGCTTCGACACAGATCTGGATGACTCTAAGTTACAAACCGGATACGTGTATATGTTGAATCGTAGAGCAGTAAGCTGGTGCAGTTGCAAGCAGAGCGTCGTGGCGGGATCTACATGCGAAGCGGAGTACATGGCAGCTTCGGAGGCAGCGCATGAAGCAATATGGATGAAGGAGTTCATCACCGACCTAGGATTCATACCCAATGCGTCGGGGCCAATCACTCTCTTCTGTGACAACACTGGAGCTATTGCCCTTGCCAAGGAGCCCAGGTTTCACAAGAAGACCAGGCACATCAAGCGTCGTTTCAACTCCATCCGTGAAAATGTTCAAGATGGAGACATAGATATTTGCAAAGTACATACGGATCTGAATGTCGCAGATCCGTTGACTAAACCTCTTCCGCGAGCAAAACATGATCAACACCAGAACTCTATGGGTGTTCGATTCATCACAATGTAACTAGATTATTGACTCTAGTGCAAGTGGGAGACTGTTGGAAATATGCCCTAGAGGCAATAATAAAAGGATTATTATTATATTTCCTTGTTCATGATAATTGTCTTTTATTCATGTTGTAATTGTATTATCCGGAAATCATAATACACGTGTGAATACTTAGACCACAACGTGTCCCTAGTGAGCCTCTAGTTGACTAGCTCGTTGATCAACCGATAGTCATGGTTTCCTGACTATGGACATTGGATGTCATTGATAACGGGATCACATCATTAGGAGAATGATGTGATGGACAAGACCCAATCCTAAGCATAGCACAAAGACCGTGTAGTTCGTTTGCTAGAGCTTTTCCAATGTCAAGTATCTTTTCCTTAGACCATGAGATCGTGTAACTCCCGGATACCGTAGGAGTGCTTTGGGTGTACCAAACGTCACAACGTAACTGGGTGACTATAAAGGTGCACTACAGGTATATCCGAAAGTGTCTGTTGGGTTGACACGGATCGAGACTGGGATGTGTCACTCCGTATGACGGAGAGGTATCTCTGGGCCCACTCGGTAATGCATCATCATAATGAGCTCAAAGTGACCAAGTGTCTGGTCACAGGATCATGCATTACGGTACGAGTAAAGTGACTTGCCGGTAACGAGATTGAACGAGGTATTGGGATAACGACGATTGAATCTCGGGTAAGTAACGTACCGATTGACAAAGGGAATTGTATACGGGGTTGCTTAAATCCTCGACATCGTGGTTCATCCGATGAGATCATCGAGGAGTATGTGGGAGCCAACATGGGTATCCAGATCCCGTTGTTGGTTATTGACTGGAGAGCCGTCTCGGTCATGTCTGCATGTCTCCCGAACCCGTAGGGTCTACACACTTAAGGTTCGGTGACGCTAGGGTTGTATGAATATGAGTATGCAGCAAACTGAAAGTTGTTTAGAGTCCCGAATGAGATCCCGAACGTCACGAGGAGTTCCGGAATGGTCCGGAGATAAATAATTATATATAGGAAGTGCAGTTTCGGCCATCGGGAGAGTTTCGGGGGTCACTGGTATTGTACCGGGACCACCGGAAGGGTCCCGGGGGTCCATCGGGTGGGGCCACCTATCCCGGAGGGGCCCGTGGGCTGAAGTGGGAGGGGAACCAGCTCCTAGTGGGCTGGTGCGCCCCCCCCCCCCCTTGCCCCCCCTGCGCCTAGGGTTGGAAACCCTAGGGTGGGGGGGGCGCCTCCACTTGCCTTGGGGGGCACTCCACCCCCCTGGCCGCCGCCCCCCTTGGGAGATCCCATCTCCAGGGCCGGCGCCCCCCCCCCCCCCAGGGGGTCTATATAAAAGGAGGGGAGGGAGGGCAGCCGCACCCTGAAGTCTTGGCGCCTCCCTCTCCCCTGCTACACCTCCTCCTCCCGTAGTCGCTTGGCGAAGCCCTGCCGGAACCGTGCTGCATCCATCACCACGCCGTCGTGCTGCTGGATCTTCATCAACCTCTCATTCCCCCTTGCTGGATCAAGAAGGAGGAGACGTCACGCTGACCGTACGTGTGTTGAACGCGGAAGTGCCGTCCGTTCGGCGCTAGGATCTCCGGTGATTTGGATCACGACGAGAACGACTCCCTCAACCCCGTTTTTTTGAACGCTTCCGCACGCGATCTACAAGGGTATGTAGATGCACTCCTCTCTCTTGTTTCTAGATGAACTCATAGATTGATCTTGGTGAACGTAGAAAATTTTTATTTTATGCAACGTTCCCCAACATATAGTACAAGTGGTAGCCGTATTCTTAACTATACACAAAGAGGAAGGCTTGTGGTACAAGTAATACACGTGCAAAATCATATACTCAACACTGTAAGTGATGAACCTTATGTTGGCGTACTCCCCATGGAGTGCGATGGAGCGGAAGCACAACGAAATCAGCCGCCGTATTCTGCGCTGCCTGTGTCAGTGCCTTTGTGTATGGTATCCAGAATGGCATTTTTCCACTTATCCCTGGACTTGTAAGTACAACAGTGGCATGCATCAGAACTGCATCATGTAAGTTTGGCCAATAAACATTTTCGACTTCAAATTATGATCCATTGGTTGCCATGCAAAAACTGATGATTTGCTACCTACAAAAAAATGCAGTGCTGACGACGGTTTCTACATACTCCACTATATCAATGAATTCGATGGTGTGATGTTGAGGACAATCCCAACCCTAGTAAGTTAGCAAACCTTTCCACTAGAATTGAATTGGCATACAAGCATACAATTAGTAATTGACATGCTGCCTTCAGCGTATGATTGCATACATAAGGATGCAGATGGCATACGAAATTCTCACTTTTAAAGGAAACGAGGGAGACTTCCCAAACTACATGTATGGTGGCATCCTGGAGTAGATTTCAGTTTGCAATGAATAAAAAAGCACCCTTCAGCTAGTGGAAGGAGTGCATGAGTCGCTCAAGTCGTCAGGGGGTATCCTTTCTGGTTGCGGAAGCCATGAAGGTGCCGGTGAGGGTCACTGCTGCATGTAGCACCCCTGGATATGTTTAATTATCTATCGAATTCTCATGGCAAGACTGTTAGCCTAAATGTGTGACCTGCATCTCATTTGTGAACTAATGTGTGGTAGACCATGATATGCACTGATATGTAATGCATTATGGCATCTAGCCATCTGGATGGTGATAGCATTCTCTGCACATCATCTGCTTAACAAGATTCATCATGATCTCACAGTTAGCTATAATTTGACTTGCTTTCGGAGCCAACTGCACATATAACATCCGGCGTATTCATTTGATGTTGTGTGATGCCAATGGGGCTAAGTATTGTTCAAGTATGTAATTAACATCACAACAGTAGACAGGACCCATGTTAGAAGTAAAGCAGTAACAAAGTGTTTCAGCTGATTAAAGGACCTACACTTGAAGAACAAAAGATATTCACAAATTCATTAGTGTGTACGCAGGATTTACCAAAGCTGACACCATACCACATACGACACACAACCCAAGATGAGTGAATGGCTACTGTAGTGGAAAACAAATTTAGGTTCTATTTATCCCTCACGCGTGATTTTATTTTATTAATTTCTTTTTAAAAAGGAGGATTACCCCGTCTATGCATCAAAATGATGCATGCAACTGTATTATTAAGAGTTAAATACACCGCGGGTTAGTATGCATACTATTTAACTTATAGTAGGACGCATGTTCAAATAAAAAATACGTGCCCATCTCACCTAGCACAGGCAAGCTCTCACACCTATTGACATGTGGGGCAGCCCCTAGCTGTCAGGCCATGCAGGTAGCACATACAACGGCACCGTATATGCACCATGCGCTAAGTTATAGCATCATTTATATATTTTTTATAAATTTAGGAACTAAATTGATCGTAACGGACAAGTTAAAACACCTGTGATGTATTTAACTCTATGAAAAATAAATAGTACTTATCTCTTTTCATATAGAGTGGCAATCAAGCTGATTTATTTTAGAAAAGGAGGATGACCTCCGGCCTCTGCATCTGGGAGATGCATGCATCCACTTTATTAATTATTCACAAAGACCTTACAAAGTAATACATCAATATGTTTGAAGCCGCCATCTTGGCAACGTCTGTCGCTGCTCATATCCATTGATGAAGGGGTGCAGAAAGTGTGAGCCGAATACCCAGACTTCTCACCTAGCCTAACATATAAAACCGGAGGCCCGATCAAGCCACATATCGAGTCTGGGGCACAAACCGATACAACACACTCATAGGTCGTTGCCGCCGGCATCCATCAATCCATCTTCAGAGTAGTACTGACACATCGACCTTGTCAGGCCTGCCGTCGACGCCCCCATGGCGCCAGACAGCGCCTCGCCTTCCTACGTGTGTTTATCATCACATATACAAGAAAATTGTTCATCCATGACGGATCTTTGATGACGTTCTCAGAAACTGTCACAATCGATGATGGATTTCTGCGCTTTGTCACGGAAGCCGTCACAAATGAGAGAGAGTCAAACAACCCTAACAGTAATGGCACCCTTATGATAGACCGTCACAGATTCTGTTATGAATCGACTAGGTGTACACCATGAAGACCGTCATGGATGGATCGTGTTGAGATGTGCGTGCCCGACCCACACATATTAGGCTTAGTTTTTTAAAAGTTGTTTGAACCATCACGGCCCTTTGCTGCATCCTTTTTAGGAAAACGTGTTGCTGCTGTGTTGTCCTGGCGTTGAGCCATTAAGTTTTTTTCTACACAAATCATTTGTTTCTTTTTTATAAAAAGGGAAACGACCTGTTGTTGCTGTGTCGTTTCTACATTGAACCACGTAAGCTTTTTTTCTTACAGAAACTGTGTGTTTTTTAATAAAAACTTAGAAGGTGGGAGTGGGGATCGGACCAGGGACATATAGCTTATATGCCTAGGACGCCACCGCCACCGCTGAGCCGTGTCTATGTTTTTGCCCTGGTTGTATCGTTTCGTTTTCTTATGTATACCCTTTCTAAATTTTAGTTAAAAAGAAAAGAAATCCAAACAGGAATCGAACCATGTAGCACTAACCTCTATGTTTCTTGCCAGCTCACCTACAGTTCGCACACAGACCATACTTGAGTGTAATTGTTTTAGTAATTTGCACGCGTGGACAACAATAAATTCTTTTAGCTTAGGACAGCAGATACTTTTTTAGCTTAGCACTAACCTCTATGTCCCCTCCCCGGACAACAAATACTAATAAAGCAAAATGCATTTCTCAAATTTTCTGTGTGTCCCTTTTTTTTCTAACAGCTCGTACTGGGCTTTCCTTTTTTTTTGAGAGAGAGAAGAACTCGGCTTTTGTAGAGACCATTAAAAAAATATGGACTTCTTTATGTGTTTGTGCGCCCCGGAAAAAAAATAAGAGTAGAAGAATCGAGGGAGCTCCTAAGTGGCACCTTAAGCGCCACTCAGAGCAACCGGCGCCCACGCGCGCCCACTTCATGGGCCGGCCCACCCACTTTAGATTCTATCCCTCGCTCCCGCTTCCTTCGCTTGGGCGCTCGGGAGGTTGTATACTTCGAGCGGCAAAAAAGATTTTTTTATAATATACATTGAACAAATTTTAAAATACAGTGAACTTTTTTGTACGCAAACATTGAACAAATTTCAAATACACAAATGAAAACACTTTGTTGTATGCGTTGAACAATTGTTTAATGTATGATGAACAAATTTTAAGTACATAATGAACATTTTTTAATATACATTGAACAATTTCATGATATACGATGAATTGTAATACATGATGAACATTTTTATAAATTCAAAAGGTGAACTATTTCATAATATATGATGAACATTTTCTTAATACGGCAAAAACAAAAAAGAAACCAGACTGGAAACGTGGGTTCTTTTATTACCGTTATATTTACTATACAAAATCATAAAAGCAGAAATCTAATCACAGCCATAAGTTGTCCCGGTTGGCTAGCTGCACTCGAACAAATGCCGTGGGTATAGAGTTCGACTCCTGCGGAAGGCATGTATTTTTTTTGGATCATTAAAGGAATGAAAAAAAAAAGTAAAACGGGCCTGGCCCATGACGAGAGGGGGGTGTGCGCCCGTTTGGGAATCAGCCTATAAGTGCGCCCGTTTAGGAAATGCCAAGAATCGAGAGTCCCTCCCATGTCCGTCAAGAAGCTCTGGCTTCGCACAGGGTGCATTCAACCTGGCCGGCCCATTTGCATTTCAAATAAAAAAATTTAATGCTGAAACACTGTAGCGGGAAGGTACTGTACCATTTGGTTCACTGTAGGGCCGCTTTTTTTTTGCTCGGTTTTTATTTCGAATATTTTGAACATATGAATATATACGCTGAAAAATATTTGAATACACATTGAACATTTTTTTAATGTATGTTGAACAATTTTCAAATAGGCATTGACCGTTTTTAATGTATATTGACCAATTTTTTAATACGCATTGAACATTTGTGTAATGTACATTGAACGCACATTGAAAATTTTGTATGATATAGGTTGAAAAAAAATTAAATACACAATGAAAACTTGTAATATTCATCGAACAAATTCCTAATATGTGATGAACATTTTATAATGCATGGTGAACCTTTTTATAATATACCATGAATAGTTTTTTAGTATACGATGAACATTTGTAATAGACAATAAAATTTTGTATGATACATGAAAAAGAAAAAGAAAAAGAAAAAGAAAATAAATAGAAACAGGAAAAGGAAAAGGAAAGAAAAACATAAAAGAGAAAGAAACAGTGAACCCGACCGTGGGTCGGCCCAAACTGGGGCGTCGTGTGGGGCGTCCCTCGGAAAGGAGAAGAAACGGTCTCCATCAAGCCAAGATCCAAGAGAGAGCCATAGCAGCAAAAATGCGTTGTGAGCCTCTGAACTGGCATTGCCATGAACTGCGCCGCACTTTGTCGCTGTGGGTTGTAGGTTGGAGCAAATCTCCACTTCTCTTGGATCGCGATTCTGAAGTCTTCATGTGGCAACGCCGCCGAGGGGCTCCAGAACGGGCAACCATCTTCCATGTTTGATGAAACTCTAGGTGCACCATACCTTGGATGAGACTACCGCCGCAACGCTGGCCACTTCAACACCAATACTTTTGACTTCACGATAGCGCTGGAGGAACCGTTGACGCAACATGGATGAAGCCAAAGAAACATGACCCTCATCAAGACCTCCACCGCCGTCTTGAAGGCCTTGCCTGGACACACATCTGCGACTCCTCGACGTCGTCGTAGAACGCCGTCAAGGCGGTGGTCCAGAAACTTTTATTCCTGGCGAAGACGTCGACACCGACCCGAGTGAGGTCGCCTGAACAAACTAATCCTGGACAAAAACGAGCCAAGGAACCAGGGCTCCCCAACCCAATCGTCGTCGCTGGAGTGAAGAGCGGAGGGAAGGAGAGCTGGCGGCTGTGCTGCCTAGGAAGCGGAACTCCGCTCCTTGCATATCGCATATTCGCCAAGAGAGGGAGAAAGAGGAAACGAAACTATTCGGTTTTCTCCAAGTTTTTCTCGTTTTCTTTTTATCTTCTCTGTTTTTTTTTCATTTTTTGCATTTGCTTCTTCAGTTTTTTCTTTCATTTATTTTGTTTCTTTTTCATTTTTCAATTCTTTGGTTTTCTTTGTTTCTTTTTGTTTTCATTCACATTTTTTGTATATGTCAACAACATTTTTATAATACAAATTTAACACTTTTTCAATTCAAATATAATATTTTTTTAATGTGTGGTCAACATTTTTTTTCTATACATGTTTTTCAATATTATTCCAAATATTTGTTCAAAAATTTTAAAAATACTTATTCAACATTTTTCATGCACGTACCACAAAGAGCTATATGTTCCATGCCCAATTATAAGATTTTTCTCCCAAAAGTTGAACATGGAAAAGCCAAAAAATTGTTTGTGACCTTTAAAAAATGTTCCCACATTACAAAAGAATGTAGTGACATTTTTTAAATACATTTACAATGTAAAAAAGTTAGTAAGTTTAAAAAATATTTCATGCCATTCAAAAAAATATACTTGACATTTTAAAAAAAAGTTCATGGGTTTCAAAAAAAATGTTCCTAATGTGTGTGCCCCACTGCCTTGACATTTGAAGGCGAAGCGACTGCTACTTCATCCATTAGCCTTGACATTTTTTGTACAACTAACATACACCATTACGCAATCCATGTCAAAATTTGGCATTTTTCGTGATCTGTTTGCTATATTTAAGTCATTTAGTATATTTTTTTGGCATTTAATGAATATAATCCAATTTTGACCGGCTAGCACTTAAAAAAGCTAGCAAAATTGGTTCGAAAACCCCTATTTGTGTTCTTGAGTCTATTTTAGTCGTTATTCAAGAAAAGTAAAAGAATTCCAAATACACGGGTGCCAAGCCTCCACCTCGACCATGGAGTTTATTGATTTTTCAATTCCACAAAATTCGAACGAAGTTTAAAACACATGAACTTGACATGGTGCCCTGATATAACATGGTGTCCACAAAATTCACAAGAGCCGTAATTAGTACTTCAAAATATTAAAATAAATCCAATTCTTGTCCGGCCTCACTCGGCTGGGTTAATGTCAACATTAGTCAACTAGGGTTCCTGGCTGATGAGGCATGCATCCTGGGTTGGGAAAATCTGGCGTTCTGATTGGCTGCTCCAACCATCCCACGGATCAAGCGTCTCTACCGTCCGATACACCCACATCCAATGGTAGTAACTCAAGCCTGTCTATCCCTTCTTTCTTCCACCAACCCCGTGAAAGCACACACCACCGCTGAAAGAACATGCGGTGCCCCCATGTTTGGTTTTGGTAATTGATGACAATCTCTATGGACTAATGGTTGTCTTGAGTTATATTTGAAGGATTTGTTCATAGGATTTTCTTGAAGTCCATGTGTTGGTTTCAAGGAGTTTATGAGTTGACCAAGGTGCTATTAAGGAATTATCCAAAGATTAGCCATGCGAGTGTTGAGCTTCTTGCAAGCATGTCTTGAAGAAGAAGGTTGTGTGATCATTCATGTTTACCTTCAATACATTATCCAAATGAAGAGAGTTGCAAAGATTTAAGGTTGATCAAGACTAAGTCAATAGTGAATCAAGTTGATCAACTCACAAAGCGTAGAAGATGTACCGAGAGGGATCAAGTGATCCCATGGTATGGTAAGCATTGTCCATTGCACTTTGTGTACTAACCCATGGTCTATGTGAGAGTTCTATGTGGGGTTAGGTACGTATCCATGGGCTTGCATCAAGAGGAAGATATCATACAACCCATGGAAAGGATGACATCAAGTGGTGATCGTCATCAAGATTGTCGTGTGCAAGTTCAAGTGGAGCATCACGAAGAGATCAAGTGCTTGAATCTTGCCATCCATTGTGGTGGCAATGGACTTGTGAAGATGAGACGAAGAGTGACTCACCCATAGTGGACTATGGGGGAGCAATCATCTAGTCTTCATCGAGCCAACGCAATCAAGAAAGGTGGTCCATCTTGAGGGAGTCAAGATCGTCATCATCTAGCTCAAGTGGACCATGTGCAAGGCAAAGGTTTGCCTTTGATAGGTTTTCTATTTTACCGGTCTTATGGTGGTAGTAGGGAGACCGGGTTATATGATCGTTTGCCATACTATCAAGGGGGGCTCTCAAGTTGGTAGCTTGATCGTATCGTTAGTAGAGAGCTCAAACCCTTGCATCCTTGCATCATGTTTCTTGGTTCTTGTTTGGTTCTCTTTGTGAGTCTTAGAGCTTATGGTCATCTTGATGACAAGCTTGAGTTCATCGAAAACGGGGTTCACATGTGTCTTCTATGATGTTTTCGATGTTGGAGGTTTTACCGTCTTTTCCGAGGAAGGGTTCTCACCATTTTCCTTTGGGCCTTTTATCATTTGCTTCTTATTGGTATTTCTTTCAAGATTGTGTTAGCCCTTGTCGCTAGCTTTCCAACAAATTTGGTTTCGTTGAATTCGGAGTCCGTTTGCAAAAGTTATGGTTGTTTTGCTAAAGGCTGCAGCGGTAGTACCGCGACTGGAGCGGATGTAATTTTTTACTACCGCTCCAGAGCAGTACTACCGCGGCTCCTGAGCGGTAGTACCGCTCCGGACCAAAATCTCGTGTTTTGCTCAGCGGAAGTAGGCACAGAAGTATTTTTTTAGTACCGCTCGCAAGCAGTAGTACCGCTACCATTTGCGGTAGTACCGTGAGGACGAGCGGTACTACCGCTCCGAAGGTTCTTTCGGCCTTTTTGCCTCCTTGCTGTTGTGTTTCGAAGGGGTACTACCGCCCTAGCGGTAGTACCGCTCCTTGGAGCGGTAGTACCGCTTTGTGCGGGCTGTGAGCATAACGGTTGGATTCGGGAGCTCCTATAAAAGGGGGTCTTCTTCCTCATTCAACCTTATCCTTTGAGCTCGTGTTCTTCCCCCATTGTTGACCTTCTTCGAGCTTGCTAACTCTCAATCCCTCCATGGATTCTTGCTAGTTTTTGAGGGAAAAGAGAGAGGAGATCTAGATCCACGTTTCCACCAATCACTTTCTCCTCTAAGCGAGGGGAACCCCTTGGATCTAGGTCTTGGAGTTCTTCGTGTTCTTCTTTCGTTCTTCCTCTCATTTTCCTCCCTAGCATTAGTTGCTTTGGTGGGATTTGGGAGAGAAGGACTTGGGCACTCCGTGTGCCCTTGCCATTGCATTTGGTGCATCGGTTTGAGTTCTCCACGGTGATACGTGGAAGTGAAGTTTGAGAAGCTTATTACTCTTGGGTGTTTGGGCACCCTAGAGCTTGTTCCTCTTGGGTGCCTTGGTGCCCTAGACGGTTGGTGGTGTTCGGAGCTCAATCATTGTGGTGTAAAGCTCCGGGCAAGCGTCGGGGTCTCCAATTAGGTTGTGGAGATCGCCCCGAGCAATTTGACGGGTACCGGTGACCGCCCCCAAGGGTTGCCAAAGTGTACGGGTTCGGTGACCGCCCCCAAGGGTCGCCATTTGTACGGGTTCGGTGACCGCCCTCAAGGGTCCCTTAGTGGAATCACGGCATCTTGCATTGTGCGAGGGCGTGAGGAGATTACGGTGGCCCTAGTGGCTTCTTGGGGAGCATTGTGCCTCCACACCGCTCCAAACGGAGATTAGCATCCGCAAGGGTGTGAACTTCGGGATACATCGTCGTCTCCGCGTGCCTCGGTTATCTCTTACCCGAGCCCCTTTACTTATGCACTTTACTTTGTGATAGCCATATTGTTCTTTGTCATATATCTTGCTATCACATAGTTGCTTATCTTGCTTAGCATAAGTTGTTGGTGCACATAGGTGAGCCTAGTTGTTGTAGGTTTTGTGCTTGACAAATTAACCGCTAGGTTTATTCCGCATTTGTTCAAGCCTAAACCGTAATTATTTTAAAGCGCCTATTCACCCCCCCCCCCTCTAGGCGACATCCTCGATCTTTCAATTGGTATCAGAGCCTCGTCTCTCTTTATTAGGCTTTACCGCCTAGAGAGTAAAGATGTCGACTAGGGGATTAGGATTCTCTGACACTCTTAGTTTCGATGGCACAAATTTTGATGTTTGGGTAATTCGCATGCTTAATCTCTTTAGGGTCATGGACCCAAATTTAGAGCGAATTGTAGATATGGGTTTTTCTCCTCCAAAGGATCCCCAAAGATTATCTTTAGAGGATGAGAAAAACTCTTATCTCAATGCTCAAGCTTCTAATGTGCTTTTTGATGCTTTGAGCAATGTAGTTATATTTCAACTCATGCCGTTCCGAGATGCTCATGAGTTATGGACGAAGCTTCAAGATAAATATGGTGTGTCCAAGATTTGTGGGGATGATTGTTCTCCCTCCACCTCCGGTCGTATAGTCTTCTCAACTTCTTCTACTTCACCTACATGTGGTTTGCCACAAGGTAATGACATGGTGAGTAGTGTTGGTCATTGCAATGATGATAGTATGCTTATTGTGGATGATCCTTCATCACTATATTATTGCAATGCTCCTTCTTTGGGCTTTAACACTTCGAGCACTCCAAATGTTTCACATGCTTGTGTTGATAGTCCTTGCATATCATGTAGAAATTGCTTGACTAAATCTCATGATGATATGCTTGCTATGTCTTGTTGCCATGATAAAAATGCATCTATTTCCTCGAATTGTTGTGCTAACAATGTAGTGGAAACCGAACACTCCATGGAACAAGATGTGGTGTTTAATGGTGCCTCAAGGGATCCTACATCATCATCTATTGCTTTTTGCCTTATGGCTAAGGCGTCAAAGGTATCTCCTACTTTGTACCCCAATATGTCTCTTGATGATGATGTTGATGCTAATGATGATGAGGATAATGATGAAGAGAATGATAATGTTGCCTCCTTAAAAACTAAGGGGGAAATGATTTTTAAAGCTCTTCATAAAAATAAAATTGCTCGTTCCAACTTCATGGAAATAATGTCCATTGCCATTGATGGCAAGAAATACATTGAGGAGTTGGAATCTCATCTAGAGGAGCATGAGGCCACCATTGATAAAATGGAAGGTCATGGGCGTGATTACGCTAATGAGATTGCGGACCTCTCTCAAGCTCTTGAACTTGAACAAACCACCAAGGAATCTCTTGAGGAGACTTTTGCTCTAGAATTGTCTAAAGTGAAGGAATCTACTGATAGAGCTCTTAAGGTGGCCAATGTTTTTGAAACTAAAAATGCTAAGCTTGAAGTTGCTCATGCTAGACTCCTTGAGGATTTTGAGCACCTCGAAAATGGCTCAAGGGTCATCAAGGGTGAGCTCATCAAACTCACCGAGTCTCATGCTCAACTTGAAGCTTCTTATTTAAAAGAGCTTGCCAAGTTGCCTTCTCCTCTTGTTGTTAATGATGATGCTTGTGCTACTAATTCTATTACTTGTGAAGCATCCATTTTGAAGGAGAATGTTGAGCTACGGGCTCAACTTGAGGTGCTATCTTGCAATTATGGGAAATTGGAAGAAAGTCATGAAAAGCTCTCAAGCTCTCATGATGATCTTCTAGTATCCCATAGTGTGCTAAAGATAGCTCATGAGGCCATGATTGCTAAGGTAACATCTAGTGAGCCTCATGTGGATACTAGCACTACTTCTAGTCAAAATAGTATATTGCCATGTGCTAGTCCTTGTAATTCATCTACTCACAATGTTGGTACATCTTGTGATGAATTGCTTTCCTTGCCTTGTTGCTCTAACGATGAAGCTTATACTTCCTCTAGTACTTGTGTTGAGACTAACCATGTAGAGGAAATCAAAGAGCTCAAGGCCCAAGTCACTTCTTTGAAGAAAGACTTGGAAAAGTGTCATGAAGGGAAGGCCACACTCAACAATATCTTGAGTGTGCAAAAATCCCCCAATGACAAAGGTGGACTTGGATTCAACTCCAACAAGAAGAAGAAGTCCAAGTTGAACAAGAAGAAGGGCCAAGAACAAGTCAAGAATTCGGCCAAGATTGTTTGCTTCAAGTGCAAAGTCGAAGGGCATCATGTTAGATCTTGCCCATTGAAGAAGAAGGCCATTAGTGTCAAGCAACAAGGGAAGAGGGCACAAGTTCAATCTCATGCTCAACATCAAGTTGAAGAAAGGCCTCTTCCCAAGAAGACTCAAGTTAATGCTTCTCAAATTGAGAAATCAAGTGAGAAGAAAGTGAAGAGTAGACGTTGCTACTTATGTCGTGAGAAAGGTCACGTCGCTTCTTCATGCACTAGTGGTAACTTATCCAACCCAATTATTATTGATGATATCTATTCTCTTGGTAAGGATAAGGTTGGCAATGTGTTTGCCAAGTTTGTTGGTACTCAAAGTGGTGTCAAGCAAAGAACCATTTGGGTAGCCAAACCTATTGTGACTAACCTCTTAGGACCCAACTTGGTTGGGGACCAACAAGCTCAAACTTGATCAATAGGTGTTGTTGGAGGGCATTGGAGACTTGGCTACATTATGAAGAATTAAGGGGACTTCATCATTCTCTTTGTCTCAAGCCAAGTCAATTGGATTATCAAGTTTCTATCTTATATCCAATGTGCCTCCTTGCGGTAACTTGTACTTAAATTGTTTACCTTGAAAGTTACTTGCCCCCTTGCATGTTTTGGTTTTGTTCCTTGCATGTGTTTGTATATGTTGCGCTTCCAACTTGCTTATCTTGAGCAATCAAGTATGTGTGTGTTGGTTTGCACATCATGTACGTGTGCGTCGTGCGTTGAGCCTTTTTGCTTCCTGTTTGTATCCTAGTTGGCTCGTGTGAGAGATCAATGGAACATCCCATTTTGGGGGAGTGATGTGCTTTGTGCACCTCACAATCCTATAAATGTGTGTACATGAGGAATACCATCTAGTATTGATATTACAAGATTATCTAGTCGCTAGGTGGTATATCTCTCATGAGAAATTCAAATTCTAAAAATTCCATTGATTATCTCATGTTGGATCCTCTTATTGCCTCTTGTTTAGTTCTTATTGGTATCACATTATGGGGGAGTAATATGCTAAGTGCATATTACAAGCCTAGAAAATGTGTACATTTGAGATATTGTCACCTAGAATTGATATTGTAAATTATCTTGTTCCTAGGTGGCATGTTAGCTCTACAAGTTGCAATTTGCTTTTTGTTTGGAGTGAAGATGATGTCGGATATCCTTGCTATCTACCACCGGGAATTATTTCCAAATACTTCTTGTCTTTTGACAATTGGTAATCACTTATGTGTGGTAGAATTTAATTGATCATCTTTACATTGGCTTTTGTTTATTTGCCTTTTTCTCTTGCCAAGGTTTGTGTCAACTCCCGTTGTCTTCCCTACCACTTGTGGATCTTGTTTATTTCTTGTTCTTGTCTAGTGTTTTCTAGATATAGTGAAAGTGGTGATCCCACCTTGTGCATTTTGTATTCAAATGCAAATCCTATATAATGCACAACTCGTGGGGGAGCTATCCTATTTTCTTTAGAACACTCTTCTTGTGATCCTTATCAAGTGTGTTTTGGTGGAAGGCAAGCCATTTCTTTTTGGTACTTTGTGCCATCATGAAACTTTGTTGAGAGCCTGGTTTGTTTGGAACCATCCTCTCTTTGAGAGTTTGACATCTTTAGTTTAGTGTGTATCAATGGATATCTCATTCCTTGATGTATCTTTAATGATATCTTCCAAGTGATGATTTCTCCATTTGGTATCATTTTCACTTGGCATTTCTTTGTTTTTGGTTTCGGGTTTTGAAAGTCTTGAGCATGCATGTTTACTTCATGTATTTCATTTGGCATGCTTTCTTTCTTTGACTCAATATATAGGGGAAACTCCACCTAGTCTCAATTTGGATGAGATGTGCATGAAATTCATTTTCATATCTATATGCACATATTTATGTGGAGTTTGTCCTATGTATTGGTGTTTCTAACTATTTGGTCCCGATGAGTTTGGGTACCGTTTAGTTTGTGTTGTTCTTCTAGGAACATTTGGAGATGCATTGGATGCTCGGCTCACTCACAAGGAAGGTGTTGTCACCATGTGCATATTGGAGTCAAGCTAGGATGATCAATGAACTACTATCTACCTTCAATTGGTATCTACTACATCCTTCCAATGATATCTCGGTAACAAGTATCTATTCATGCTTTCTCCTCTTGCATTCAACCTTGTGTAGGTTGCATCTTGGCATGATTTTCATTTCATATCTTGTGATACTTGTTTCCTTTCTCAAAGCATCCCAACGATGATCTCTTGTTGCTAGTTGTGATGCCTTTGATGGATGTGTGTTTGGACTTCATTTATATACAATAAGACCATATCTAGCCAAGTGCTATGCTTTCAAGCAAATATCTTATTGGTATATTTATGACTTCCTTGTGGATATCTTGTTCCTTCGTGTTGTAACTATTTCGGGTGTACATCCTTCTTTGTAGATATATATATCATCATGATTTCGTCTACATAGAACCTTATACACTTGAGAGAAATTACATCTCTAGTTGATATCTTTTCTTTCACGTCCACCTTGTCTTTCTTATGTTATTTCTTTGGTGGCTCCGTGAAAGCTTTTGCCTTGAGTGCGTGTCCTCTATCGTTGCATCTTGTTGCACTCTTGTGTGGTGAAGATTATTTTCCTCTTGCTTATCTTTACGAGGTTTTTTGCCATCTTAATTGGTATCCCTCGTCTTGATGAGCCTCCCCTCGTCTATCTTCACCACGGGTTGTCACAAGCATAGGTTCTCTTTTGCTTATGGAGTAGTAAGCTTGTGAACCCATTTGCCAGTTGTGTGTGGGAATGATAGGCCTTGCACCGTGTGCCTCATTCTTTCAAGACTATGTTGATGCTTAATGCTCATCCTAATTTTAGTCTTCTCAAGTGCTTCGCCATGACTCACACACATCATTTTGGTTGAGCCTATTCTTAAGTTGCCTCTCTTACATGTTGCTCAACCATGTGCTTGTTGCAAGCGCTAGGCTTTGTTTCCTATAGGCTCACTTGCACTGGATGTAAGTTTCTATTGATTTTGGGGGAGCTATGATCCTATTTTGTGCACTTTGTATTCAAATACAAAAATTCTTATGTGTGCACAAATCATGGGGAGCTTCTCCAGTTTCTTTAGAACACTCCTTCGCTCATATCATTTATTCATTCATGTGGCATGTAGGATCATTGGTCTAGTTGGCTCAATTGATATTCGTTGATTGCTTGCTTCAATTGGTATCTTTTGATTGCTTGATTGCTTGTTTCTCTCTTTCTTATGTCTTTGTGGCATATCTTTCTTTTGTGAACTTTGGGCCTAAATATAGTTTGTTTTCCTCCTAGTATTTACCGTCAAACTTGTGTATTGCATTCCACTCTCTTGTTGAGAAATACACAATTTATGGAGGACCACAATTTATATTGGCCTTCTTAGATTTTCGCCCATTTTGGCAATCGATGCCAATGGGGGAGAAGTTTCAGAGAGTTTTGTGGAGAAGTTTAGAGAGTTATCTCTTCTTGCTTTGGTTTTGTTCCTTAGCATTTGCATCTCATTCGCATGCACTATTGGTTGTTGCATTGCATGGTGATGCATAATTCCTTATATAAACTCTCTTGAAAGTGATTGTCATCAATTACCAAAATGGGGGAGATTGAAAGAACATGCGGTGCCCCCATGTTTGGTTTTGGTAATTGATGACAATCTCTATGGACTAATGGTTGTCTTGAGTTATATTTGAAGGATTTGTCCATAGGATTTTCTTGAAGTCCATGTGTTGGTTTCAAGGAGTTTATGAGTTGACCAAGGTGCTATTAAGGAATTATCCAAAGATTGGTCATGCGAGTGTTGAGCTTATTGCAAGCATGTCTTGAAGAAGAAGGTTGTGTGATCATTCATGTTTACCTTCAATACATCATCCAAATGAAGAGAGTTGCAAAGATTTAAGGTTGATCAAGACTAAGTCAATAGTGAATCAAGTTGATCAACTCACAAAGCGTAGAAGATGTACCGAGAGGGATCAAGTGATCCCATGGTATGGTAAGCATTGTCCATTGCACTTTGTGTACTAACCCATGGTCTATGTGAGAGTTCTATGTGGGGTTAGGTACGTATCCATGGGCTTGCATCAAGAGGAAGATATCATACAACCCATGGAAAGGATGACATCAAGTGGTGATCGTCATCAAGATTGCCGTGTGCAAGTTCAAGTGGAGCATCACGAAGAGATCAAGTGCTTGAATCTTGCCATCCATTGTGGTGTCAATGGACTTGTGAAGATGAGCCGAAGAGTGGCTCACCCATAGTGGACTATGGGGGAGCAATCATCTAGTCTTCATCGAGCCAACGCAATCAAGAAAGGTGGTCCATCTTGAGGGAGTCAAGATCGTCATCATCTAGCTCAAGTGGACCATGTGCAAGGCAAAGGTTTGCCCTTGATAGGTTTTCTATTTTACCGGTCTCATGGTGGTAGTAGGGAGACCGGGTTATATGATCGTTTGCCGTACTATCAAGGGGGGCTCTCAAGTTGGTAGCTTGATCGTATCGTTAGTAGAGAGCTCAAACCCTTGCATCCTTGCATCATGTTTCTTGGTTCTTGTTTGGTTCTCTTTGTGAGTCTTAGAGCTTATGGTCATCTTGATGACAAGCTTGAGTTCATCGAAAACGGAGTTCACATGCGTCTTCTATGATGTTTTCGGTGTTGGAGGTTTTACCGGTCTTTTCCGAGGAAGGGTTCTCACCATTTTCCTTTGGGCCTTTTCTCATTTGCTTCTTATTGGTATTTCTTTCAAGATTGTGTTAGCCCTTGTCGCTAGCTTTCCAACAAACTTGGTTTCGTTGAATTCGGAGTCCGTTTGCAAAAGTTGTGGTTGCTTTGGTAAAGGCTGCAGCGGTACTACCGCGACTGGAGCGGATGTAATTTTTTACTACCGCTCCAGAGCAGTACTACCGCGGATCCTGAGTGGTAGTACCGCTCCAGAGCAGTACAACCGCGGCTCCTAAGCGTTAGTACCGCTCCGGACCAAAATCTCGTGTTTTGCTCAGCGGAAGTAGGCACAGAAGTATTTTTTTAGTACCGCTCGCAAGCAGTAGTACCGCTACCATTTGCGGTAGTACCGTGAGGACGAGCGGTACTACCGCTCCGAAGGTTCTTTTGGCCTTTTTGCCTCCTCGCTGTTGTGTTTCGAAGGGGTACTACCGCCCTAGCGGTAGTACCGCTCCTTGGAGCGGTAGTACCGCTCTGTGCGGGCTGTGAGCATAACGGTTGGATTCGGGAGCTCCTATAAAAGGGGTCTTCTTCCTCATTCAACCTTATCCTTTGAGCTCGTGTTCTTCCCTCATTGTTGACCTTCTTCGAGCTTGCTAACTCTCAATCCCTCCATGGATTCTTGCTAGTTTTTGAAGGAAAAGAGAGAGGAGATCTAGATCCACGTTTCCACCAATCACTTTCTCCTCGAAGTGAGGGGAACCCCTTGGATCTAGGTCTTGGAGTTCTTCGTGTTCTTCTTTCGTTCTTCCTCTCATTTTCCTCCCTAGCGTTAGTTGCTTTGGTGGGATTTGGGAGAGAAGGACTTGGGCACTCCGTGTGCCCTTGCCGTTGCATTTGGTGCATCGGTTTGAGTTCTCCACGGTGATACGTGGAAGTGAAGTTTGAGAAGCTTATTACTCTTGGGTGTTTGGGTACCCTAGAGCTTGTTCCTCTTGGGTGCCTTGGTGCCCTAGACGGTTGGTGGTGTTCGGAGCTCAATCATTGTGGTGTAAAGCTCCGGGCAAGCGTCGGGGTCTCCAATTAGGTTGTAGAGATCGCCCCGAGCAATTTGACGGGTACCGGTGACCGCCCCCAAGGGTTGCCAAAGTGTACGGGTTCGGTGACCGCCCCCAAGGGTCGCCATTTGTATGGGTTCGGTGACCGCCCTCAAGGGTCCCTTAGTGGAATCACGGCATCTTGCATTGTGCGAGGGCGTGAGGAGATTACGGTGGCCCTAGTGGCTTCTTGGGGAGCATTGTGCCTCCACACCGCTCCAAACGGAGATTAGCATCCGCAAGGGTGTGAACTTCGGGATACATCGTCGTCTCCGCATGCCTCGGTTATCTCTTACCCGAGCCCCTTTACTTATGCACTTTACTTTGTGATAGCCATATTGTTCTTTGTCATATATCTTGCTATCACATAGTTGCTTATCTTGGTTAGCATAAGTTGTTGGTGCACATAGGTGAGCCTAGTTGTTGTAGGTTTTGTGCTTGACAAATTAACCGCTAGGTTTATTTCGCATTTGTTCAAGCTTAAACCGTAATTATTTTAAAGCGCCTATTCACCCCCCTCTAGGCGACATCCTCGATCTTTCAGCAGCTAAAACCAAACTTCCCCCAATTCGTTCTTCTTCTCCCTCAATCCAGCCCCGGCTCACCATTGTCTCCGCCGTTTCCCTTCCATCGGCTCTCCTGAATCACATGCACGTCGAGGTGCTAGGACGCCGCACCAAAAAAACAGGTGGAGCCGGCCACCACCTCCCCATCAACACCCATCCTTTCCTCCACATCCTGCAACCTTCCTGATGGCGCGACAACGATGTCGTCCCCGGTGGCGATGACTGGTCGTCCTCAAGGATGGATCCATCTGACGTCGCGACAACGACCTCGTCCCCGGTGGCAGCAACGCCTCTGAAGGCCGACCTAGTACCTGAGGCATCATTGCCATCGATGCGGGTGATGCTTCGGTTGTTGTAGAGCACAAGCGACTCATGCCGCGGGGGCGGCGCTGAGCTAGCACCAAGCCCATGCCGTTGGGCCTTGCGCCGTGCTGGGATGTTGTCGTCCCTTCAACGCCGAGGGGTTCACGTCCATCGCCTATACAGCGGACAGTGAGTCCCCTGCCCCACCAGCTCCTCTTCCCTATATTTTTACACTTTTTTTGAAGGGCTGTCTTTTACACTTTCTTCTGATCTTTCGATGCAGTATGTTGTTCACGCACAAGAAACGACAGTTCCCGGGTGTAGATTGACTGCTCATGAGCATGGATCCAGGCGATATGGCGGTGAATATGTCGGCTCCATTCGATGACGTCAGAGGGGGTGGCTAGATCTACCTCCAGAAAGGCATGTGGATGACCCCCGGTTGTCGTCCTTTAAGCGATGGGCAGCGTGAGAGGGGTGGTGGGGGTGCAAGCTTGCGAAATAGCATATAGTGTTCTCTGCCCAAGAATCTTCAAGGCATGTTTCTCTTGTTTTGCTCCTCTACATGTGTATTTTCCGAAAATGTTTGTAATTTTAAATTTTTGTAATTTTTCCTTTTACGTATTTTTTTACTATGTTCATGTAATTTCCTTTTATTTAATGACACAACATATATTTTTTCTTAAAAATTGTCAAATGGGTTAATCCCTCGGCCTGAAATAAGTGGGCCTTGGACTGGCATGAAATTTAATGGGCCAATGTTTCAATCGGTTGATTACCACATGGGCCTGTCGGCCTTAGATCGTCAAAATTTAGCAAGCCGAAATTATTATTGGGCTGATTACTTCATGGGCCGCCATGTCAGATCCATGTCAGATGCTGATGTGGCAGACAAGTTAACATCATTGTAAGCACGTTAGTTAAGTGACATCCATGACAGTAAAGAACCGTCATGGATCCATGACGGTTTTGGATTCCTGTCATGGAGCGTGCAGTGGTCCAAGTATGACATGATATACATGTCGGATTTCGAATCCGTCATGGATACGCTGCCATGACAGATTTGTGAAGGTCTGTGACGGATTAGGACCATCATGGATTAACAGGATTCTTGTAGTGGTATCCATCGCCGAGACTTTGTTGCGCCTGGCCGCCGAGACTCCACTGCGTCGATGCGTCACAAGGTAGACGCTCCATTGCAAATGCCGTCGTCTGGTCCCTCGAGTCTATGCATACCTCCAAGAATGGCACCCTTAAGAGGGGTACGACACATGAGCGTCGTTGTCATCCGATCGACTGATTTAAGGTTCCCCGGTGGTAGCGGATAGGGATCTAGAGCTTCTCCATGACGATGCCTTCAAAAAGGGGACGACGCAGAAAAACACTGCCATCGCTGACCTTGGCAACGTGCCAAGAGTAGGATCTGACCGCATCATGTGCATGCAATCAAGATGATGAATAGACGACCAAGGTAAAATATAATTAATGATAGCGCTCATTTATTCATGATCTGAAGTGGAACTGGATCAGAGCAGTAATTATCAAATTTCTCATGCATGTATGGCTAGGTCATGCGTGAAGACGGTGGTCGGTCGGCTATTTTTTTTAAATAATACATTTTTATTATTAAATTTCAGAAATATTACGCCGTGATTATATTTTTTGAAAATAATACCCAGTCGATCCAGTCGGCTTACTGCTGGCCGATTGGAACCCAGTTGGCCCACTGCCGGCCGATTGGATCCAGTCGGCCCACTGCTGGCTAATTGGCCCCAGTTAGCGATTGGCGCCTAGTCTGCTTCCTCTAGGCCGACAGGTGCATGCACCCATTTATCTGTTGAATAGGTATTTGAAAAATGTTGAAGAAGTATTTAAAAAATTGTTTATCATGCATATAAAAATGTTAATCAAGCATTTAAAAAAATGTTAAACAAGTATTTGAAAAATATTGAAAACATATTTGAAAACTGTTGAATAGGTATTTAAGAATGTTAAATAAGTATTAAAAAAATGTTGATCACGTATATAAAAATGTTAATCAAGCATTTACAAAAAATGTTGAACAAGTATTTGAAAAAATGTTGAATAAGTATTTAAAAAATATTGATCACGTATATAGAAATATTGAACAAGTATTTGTAAAAATATTGATCACATATATAAAAATGTTGAACAAGTATTTGAAAAAATGTTAAACAAGTATTTAAAGAAATTGAACAAGTATTTGAAAAAATGTTTAACATCTGTATAATATGCATGATCAATATTTTTATATAAATGATCAACATTTTTACAAATACTTGTTCAATATTTTATATACATGATCAATATTTTTTCAAATACTTGTTTAACATTTTTTTCAAATACTTGTTTAACATTTTTTGCAAATGCTTGATTAACATTTCTATATACATGATCAACATTTTTGAAGATACTTCTTCAAGATTTTTCAAATACCTATTCAACAGTTTCAAATGTTTTTTTAACATTTTTCAAATACTTGTTTAATATTATTTTTCAAATACTTGATTAACATTTTTATATGCATGATCAATATTTTTTTAAATACTTCTTTTACATTTTTTAAATACTTATTCAACAGATAAATGGGTGCACGCACCTGTCGGCCTAGAGGAAGCAGACTGGACGCCAATCAGCCAGCAGTGGGCCGGCTGGGGCCAATCGGCCAGCAGTGGGCCAACTAGATCCAATCAGGCGGCAGTGGGCTGACTGGGGTCCAATCGGCCAGCAGTAGGCCGACTGAATATTATTTTTTTAAAATATAATTGTGCCGTAATATTTCTGAAATTTAATAAAAAAATTGTATTTTTTTAAAAAATGGCGGCGCGGCCATCTCCTGCTGCTAGTGGTAGCGGCGGGGTCGTAGCAGTAGCATCACATGCCGTGTATGAGGCTGCAGCGGCCGTGGATGTGGCCGAAGTGCTTGCAGCAGCGCATGCACTTGCTCGTCTTGTAGCACTTCCCGATGCACATCGGCGTGTACATGTCGCACACCAGCATCCCCTCCATCACCACCACCCTAACTAATAAATCCACACGATCGAGAACTTCAAATGAGATGAATTCTTCACATGAAAATCCCAACAAAATCTGAATCGAATTCATAGCAGCTGGGTTAGATCGATGGTTTTGACATACAGGAGGCGATGAGGAGCATGGCCAGGATCAGCAATGGAGCGAGCTGCCAGCTAGTTACCCTGATTAGAGCAACTCTAGCAGACCCTGCATCCCGCCGGCCCGCAAAACGTGTTTGCAGTTCGTGGAAAAACGCCTTTGCGGGCCGGCGCAGACGGCCCCAGTTGCAGACCCCGCATAACAGACCCGTAAAAATGGATATTCGCGGAATATGCTCTTTTACGGGTCGACTTTGCGTGGTTTGATCTGGCGCAGATTCTCCCGACCAGGAAAACCTAAATTAGCACCTTAATTTGATCCAATATAATGCATTTCTTTGCTTTTTCAATAACATTGGATACATAAGACATCACCAAATCTTTGCTAGAATAGCAAGACCAAAGAAAACAAGAACCACAAGTATGCAGTTTAGAAGATTTCCAACTTCCTTAACTGCTCCCACTAGTTGAAGCAATATCTTCTCCAAGCACTCATTGTTTATCTGCGGATTCTTGATCTTGCATTCTTCATTCTTCATCTTTGGTTCAAAAGAAGTAGACGTTGCTTCCCCTCTAGTTGCAAATGCAGCCACATCATTGCCTTCAATTCTACTAAGGAGTGCGCGGACATCTATTAAGTTTCTTTCTATCAATAAATCAATGTATTCGCCTTCCCAAAACCAAAATGAACATCCATCTTCCTACACACATGAATGAGCATGTTCGAAATGAGCTACCACAATTGAACCAAAGAACGAGCTATCAAAATGAGCTACCGCAAGTGCACGTACCCTATCGTTTTCGCATTTGAAGAACACCCATCCGGGGTGCTTCGATGTGCCCGAAGTTAGCCGCAGCACTGTCCACGTGAAGTCGTCGCACTGTATGAGCGGCATCGGCGAGTCATAGAGTCACTGCGCGAGTGCCGATCCCGGTGGACGGCCGGATGAATCCATGCCCGCAAATCGTCGGCGGCGCCGGGGGGACGAACCTGTACCTGCATGCGGCGATGCGCCCTTGTCGGGGCTACGGGAGATGCTCCTCGACAACTCCGTCGCTTGGCTCAGCCACCGGCGGCCGGAAAAGCCAAATCCGGCATGCCCTCGATGAAGGTCCGCAAATCCGGCGACCCGCCGACGCAGGAGGGGAGAGGGGAGGCCTCGTGCGTGTGGCGGCCTTTCGGCGAGCTCTTGCCGGCTGCTTTCGCCGGAATCTTGGGCGGCGACCCGACGGCGGCGCAAGGGGGAGAGGGGAGGTGGTTGGGGGGGAAAGCGCGGGCTGAAATGTCCCCGAACCAACCACTTCCGCTTATATGCAGGGCACTGCAGCGGCGAGGGAAAAACCCGCGAATATGCTAGTTGGGGCCAAGATTTTGCCGCGCCCCTCAAAATTTTTGCGGGCGGGGGCGGAACGCGGGGTCTGATCGGATAGGTTTTTTCGCCCCGACCCGTATTTTGACGGTTATTTTACGGGTTGGGACGGGATGAGGGGTCTGCTAAAGTTGCTCTTAGACGAGTGATTTGATCAGTGGGTTCAGGGTGCGTAGGCTGAGTGGTATTTATGCACCTAGGACTAGGGGTAGGAGGAGAGAATATATACATAAGTATAGGATAAGTAGAAAGAGGTGCTCTATCCACGCGGTGTTTTGACTTCTAGATGTATATACACCCATTGTCTAAATACATATTTTGAAAAACCCTTTGTTATGCCATCTTGACGGTTGAGAATTCTTCAAATTTGGAATGCCAAAGATGGCACACCCACTGAAGATGTCGCCCCTACCTAAGCTACTACTCCTACGTGGCAAGAAATGGCAAGGGCGCTCTCACAAGTCCGAACGATGTAGATCATGGCATGATATTAGGGGAATTTCAGTTCGTATACTGCTTGTTCAAAGCCTGCTAAGCGACACATTTTACCGATAACTTACGACTGGATCATTTATCGTGGTGGTCTGGACGGCCACCACTTTGCCAGCTTATTACAAATATGTATATCAACTTAAGGGACAAGTTTTTTCGAATGGAGGGAGTATTATATAGTCTTAGCAATACCGTGATTTTATCGTGATAACTTGCGACAGGATCATCTATCGTGGTGGTTTAGACGGCTGTATCACTTATCGTGATTTTTAACGTATATTAAATTCTTTTTTTCTTGTACTTAACAATAAGCTGCTTTCTTAGCAATACAGTGTGCTTTGCGGAAGCGGACTAGGAGCAGTAGGCGACGCAGCCCTCCTAAATCTCGTCCGTCGACTTTCTCGCTCAGGATTCGGGGTAATTTTTAGGAAATGATATGTAATATATGAATATGCGTCCCACGCATATGCAGTAACATAGGTACATGTGCTGCGCTATTTACTACTCCCTCCATTTTTATTTGCTTTGTATATTAAAGTTGACTAAAGTCAAACTTCGTAAAGTTTTATCAAGTTTATAGAAAAGAATATAAATACTTACAATAACAAATCTATATGATGCAAAAGTATGTTCAATAATGAACTAATGGTATTGATTTGTAATTGTGCATGTTAATATTTTTTTCTATAAACTTTGTTAAAGTTTATAAAGCTTGACTTTAACCAAAGCTAATATGCGGAGTAAATAAAAGCGGAGGAAGTACATCTGGACCGCGAACATGATACACAGTGCTCTGTTGTGGTGTGCATACAAAGTCAATAGTCCTAATTATTGAGACTAGTGTTTGCATGCAAGAAAAGTTAATGTGTTGTCTTTCCTCTGCTAACGCAGGTACTCTCCCTCTGTTTTTTAGTCTGCATATAAAATTTGGCTAAAGTTTGACTAACTTTATATTAAAAATATCAACATTCACAATGTGAAATCAATATTAATAGATGCATCATGAAATTAATTTGCATACTATATGGTTTTAGTATTGTAGATGTTGATATTTTTTATATATACTTGGTCAAACTTTGTCTAGTTTGACTTCGAGTAAATCTTATATGCGAAGTATGAAGAAATGGAGGGAGTATGTTAGAGTATGACGCGGCTCAATAAAGAAAGCAAAAAATGCTGCTCGCAGTGTAATTATGTCAATTCCTCTTTGTTGGAGCATGAAGATGAACGATTAGATGCGGCTACACTGTAGTGGTAAACCTGAGAATGTGACTAATAATGTAGCTTTTTAGAGAAGGAAAAGTTTTCAGATTAGTATAATTAAATTGTCTAAAATTATTATCATCAAGTTTTGGGGTTTTCATTAAAAAAACACAAAGATAATTTCATGAAATTTGTACCTTGAATTTTCCAGGATTGGAATTCTCTTTTTCTATTTTAAATTTTAACAATTATGAAATCCACTATTTTAATTATCCCAGAATAAGATTCTCAGCTTTCATAGAAGACACATAACTTGATTGAAAATGGTATTGTAGGTTTAAAACTGATACAGAAACATAAATTTGTGAAATATATTTTCAAAGTTAAGATAATATTGCACTTTGAAAACTTGGTACAGACTGAACATCAGATGTGTTATACTGTTATCTGATGCAAAACGTAGGGTTCCCTAAAATTCGCATGCATGTAGGGCCGATGTTCTTGGTGGGCTTCTATCTTCTCTCCTCATGTTCTTGATGGGCTTCTATCTTCTCTCCCCATGTTCTTGATGGGCTTCTATCTTCTCTTGGGGGGGGGGGGGGGGGGGGGCATGCGGGGTTTGATAAGCACAAGGGTGCTTTCTATTGGAATACGTCGGGTAACAAACACAAATATAGGTTGGTGAAGTGGAAACAGATTTGCAGGCCCAAGAATCTTGGGGGGTTGGGCATTATTGACACCTTGATTATGAACAAGTGCTTTATCATCAAGTGGTGGTGGAAGATCATGACTACGTCTGAGAATCCTTTGTGGCTCAATATTCTCAAAACCAAATACTTCCCTGTTTCTAGCCCCATGTTTGCTTCCTCGGCGGGCGGCTCTCAATTTTGGAAAGATCTCATCAAAGTTCGCCCAGTATTTCAATCCATGGTTAAATTTGGGGTCCGTAATGGCAAGTCCACCCGTTTTTGGCTGGATTGGTGGTGTGTGGTTTCCCCCCTAGTGGTTTCCTTCCCAGTTCTTTTTTCATACTGTCCGGACCCGGAGATCTCTATCTTTGAGCTCTCCGATAATAACTGGGACCTGGCCCTTTGGCGTTCTCTGTCTCCTGAAGAGTTGGATGACTGGCAACGTCTGGTTGCCTGCATCCCCACGCTCTCGGAGGGGGGGGGGGGATTCGGTGGCCTGGCCCTACTCTACCTCCGGGCGTTTTTCTGCCAAGTCCTTATATGCTAAGCTCGTCTCTGGTACTCCTACTACTAAGTTTAAGATGATTTGACGGGCCCGGATTCCTCCTAAGGTCAAGATCTTTCTGTGGCAAGCCTACAGAGGGAGGTTGCCCGCAGCTGATCAGATTCGTAAACATAATGGACCTGGGTTCGATAGGTGTGTGCTTTGTGGGGATCTCGAAGACACGAATCACATTTTTTCCAATGTGTCCTGGCAAAGTTCGCCTGGTATTTTATCAGGTCCTGGCTTCATGTGACCTGGAGTCCCTCCTCCTTCTCGGACCTTGAGATCTTGGCCTCCGGTCTAGCTGGGGTCTCTAAACAGGTGTTCTGGGTGGGATCCGCGGCCATTTGCTGGTCGTTGTGGACCACTAGGAACAAGTTCACTATTGAACACTCTTTTCCTGCTAAACATGTTGACTGCTTATTTAAAACTTGCATGTTCTTGCAGCAGTGGAGATTATTGACTAAGGAGGTCGACCGCGAGGCTTTTGATGTGATGACTTCCAAGATTCGAGCTACTGCTTCTTCATTCTCGCAATACCAGTCTGGCGGCTAGAGGAACTTGGTGGTCCCTTTTGTCGGCTTGGTCTTCCTATCTTGGCCCGCGTGCCATTTGTTGGCCTGGGCGCCATGTACGTCTTGTTTCTCAAATTCTCTTTTTGTGTCGTTGTTACTCTTATGTCTGTCCTATGGTGAATGCTGCCTCGTGGCTTTATTTATAAAGTCGAGCTGATGCCTTAATTTTCTCTAAAAAAATGTAGGGCCGATGTTAGTCCAGCCAGACACATCTAGATGCATTTATTCCGAGTCAAAGATCATTAAGAGTATGGAAGAATACATATCATTTACCTCTCTAAAAATCATACATCAAATTAAACTCATTAATACATGCATACTAATATAGTGATACAGATCGCTATGTTTATTTAATGGTGAGATATCGGGGGTGAGCCCGCAAGTGCTCTTAGCCATTTTCGGTGCTTTTCTCATTATTGCTTCGAGATAGATAATGTCAAAAAACATCTTACATTACGTCATATAGATGGAGTATCTTTTTTCACAGAGTGGCAATCAAGATGAATAGATGACCACAGTAAAATATAATGATGGCGTTCGTTTATTCACGATCTGAAGTGGAGCTCGATCAGAGCAGTACATAATAATTCTCATGCATGCATGGCTAGGTCATGCGTGAAGACGGTGGTCGGATGGTGGCGGCGCGGTCACTGTCTGCTGCTTGTGGTAGCGGCGGCGGAGGGCGGCGGGGTCGTACCAGCAGTAGCATCCCATGCCGTGTATGAGGCTGCAGCGGCCGTGGATGTGGCCGAAGTGCTTGCAGCAGCGCATGCAGTTGCCCGTCTTGTAGCACTTCCCGATGCACCACGGCGTGTACATGTCGTGCACCGGCTTCCCCTCCACCGCCACCCCAACTAAACTCACATGATCGAGAACTTCAAATGAGATGAATCCACGCGAAAATCCCAAGAAAATCTGAATCAAATTCATAACAGCTGGGGTCGATTTGATCGATGGTTTTTACTTACAGGAGGCGATGATGAGCATGGCCAGGATCAGCAATGGGGCGAGCTGCTTCTTCTTCCTCTGGCACATCTCCATTGCCAGCTAGTTACCCTGATTAGACGAGTGATTTGATTAGTGGGTTCTGGGTGCATAGGCTGAGTGGTATTTATGCACCCAGGACTAGGAGGATAGCATACAAACGTAAAAGAAAAGGTGGATTGTTGAGCCCATGTTGACGGTTGAGAATTCTTCAGATTTGGAATGCCAAGGATGGCACACCGGCCCACTGAACATGTCGCCCCTATCTAAGCTACGTATGTGGCAAGAAATGGAAAGGGCGCTCTCACAAGCAAGTCTGGATAATATAGATCATGACATGGTACTGGAAGAATTTTGAATCATATGGTACATGTTCAGAGCCTGCTACGCAACCCACTTTTCAAATAACTGATGACAGACTTTTTTTAAATCTTTGAAGCCGTGCCATTATTGGCAGCAACTTAAGATAAATCTTCGAACATCGCCACGGAACTTGTAAGTGACAGCGGGCTGGTCCAAATGGGTGCATCCCTCGCCAGGCAATCCGGGCACACAAGCCTCTGTAGCCGGTCGACTCGGTGTCCATGGAAACATTGGTACTGGACTGGTGGCCACCGCCAATCCAGTGTCATGCCCGGCCTATCCACTAGCCCACAGCTGTGTGGTAGAATATCTCTTTGAGGTTGGTCCCACATGAAAGTCAAAGGAGACAAGGCTACATATACAGGAAGGAAGGCACGGAAGGAGGCAGGGAATGAATAAAGGGAAATGTTTACAATCGGCACACCGGCCGAATGCCCAGCCGGTCGCGTCCACGCGCGTGCGCTCCCAGCCATTTAAGGTCTGACACGTAAGTGTGGGGGCCCACCTTATCTTCTATCCTCTCTCTCTCACGCGCGTCCACCTCTTTTTCTCCATTCTTCTCTCTCTCACGCACCCATATCTCTTTCTCTGTACTTTTCTCTCTCCCACCGCGGACATGGTTTCGGGCGTTCTCCTCGTCGGCGGTCTCTTACCGAGCGCCACCGCCGTGGGCCTCCATCAGCGACCCTCCTCCGATCAACCTTGTCTCAACGTGGTGGAGCTGACGGGCGATGTGAATGAGCCTTACTGGAAAAACCTGCAACCTCGATGTGAGATGCTGGAAAGCTGCGACCGAACCTCGTCAGCGCTGGAGAAGACGCACCCTCAAACTCCCATGGTGCTACAATTGGCACCCACCGTTGCTGGAACGGTGGTCTCCATTTGCTACAACCGGCGGCGCCAAAAAAAGTTGGAATAGTTGGGAATGCGAGCTGCATTTGTGTTGATTTTTGCTGGAACTATGCTTGATTTTTGTTGGAACTGGAGTCAACTTTTGCTACATCTACCACGGCGATGTTGGTCGAGACAGCGGTGATGTTTTTTTTGCTGCAACCGTGTTTGAATTTTACTGGAGCCGGAGACAACTTTTGCTACAATCCACCATGGTGGTGTTGGTCACGGCGGCGGCGAAGTTTTGTTTTGCTTTAACCGTTTCAGAGTTTGCTACTAGCGGAGGTGTCATTTGCTACTACTAGAGCTTCAATGGCGACGATGTTGAGGCTGCGATGGCGAGGTTGCAACGGCGAGGCTACAGCGAGAAGGTTGCAAGCTGCAACAGCGAGGCTGCTACCGGCGACGACGAGGCTACGATGGTAAGGTTGCAAGCTCCAACGACGAGGCTGCTACCCGACGACGGCGAGGCTACGACGGCAAGGTTGCAACCTGCAATGGTGAGGCTGCTACCCGACGACGACGGGTGGGTCTGCGTCCACGGAAGCATTCCATGGTGCAACCACAGAATGTGGATGCTGCAACCGCGTGCAGTGGTGCGTCGATCGGCGACGACGTGGCTGCAACGGCGCAGGGTAGCTCGGCAAGTTTTTTGACCATGTCCGTTGAACGTGGTCGGGGATGCTACCACCGGCGATTGGTTTTGCTACAACCAAGAAAAACAAAGCTGCAACAGGTGACCATGGGAGTTGCATGCTAGCAGCGACGGCCGACGTCGAACTGCAACCGGCGGCGACGAGATCCGATGCGAACGCGAGAGGAGGGGGCAGTTGAGGAGCGGAAGACCAGTCAGAGCGAGAGGGGGGCGGAGGAGCTGCAGGTGAGGAGGAGCGAGGGGAAAAAGAAGGAGAGATGCATACGGTGAGGCTGTGGGGGAATATCGAACGGTGAGGCTGTACGCAATCGTGCGGCTGCAGGCTGACCGACCCAAATTTGAGCCGATGCGCCGGCGCCCAGTAGTCGCTATGAATAAATCGTCTTAAACCTTCTCGTCCTCTGCTCTCGTTCCTCTTCCCTTGCTATTATTGTATCTCATCTCCTCTTCGCTAATTCCTTATCCCAAATTCCCTTGTATCTTTCAGATTTGTATCAAATATTGGTGTTGATCAGTCTATTTGTCCCATCTCTGTATTGGGTCGTGACAATTTGGTAATCAGAGCCAGTTGATCCACTCAAAAATTCCATTGCCCAGTGATTTTTGTCCGCTCAATTGGTAACATCCATCGCATCTGTTGCGGCTTCTTCCGATAGGCTGCTCGAAATCCATCGCTGGGTTCGATCCTCGGCAACAGTCGCGATGGCGCCGACCCAACCATCTGCCTAGACCGCCATGTTCTCTCCACCATGGTCGTGAACACCGACGAACTGAAGGTGCTGCTCGCGTGCCTCCTCACCGGGTTCAGTGAGGCTATAACTACCAAAGACAAGCGCCTGGGAGCGCAGCTCGTCTTCAACGAGCAAATCCACCATGATTTGCAGAAGCAAATTGACCCCACCCGGTCGGATGTGGATGACATCCGCAAGGCGGCCTCAGCGATGTCTCCGGCGGGGTCGCCCATGTTGGACCTGTCGCGTTCACCCGCAGTAGCGGCATCGCTCCATCCTCACCATGGCTCCACCTCATATGCGCGGTTGGTGACAGACTGTTGGGGAACATAGTAATTTCAAAAAAATTCCTACGTACACGCAAGATCATGGTGATGGCATAGCAACGAGAGGGGAGAGTGTCCATCCACGTACCCTCGTAGACCGTAAGCGGAAGCATTATGAAAACGTGGTTGATGTAGTCGTACGTCTTCACGATCCGACCGATCCAAGCACCGAACGTACGGCACCTCCGAGTTCAGCACACGTTCAGCTCGATGATGATCCCCGGGCTCCGATCCAGCAAAGCTTCGGGGATGAGTTCCGTCAGCACGACGGCATGGTGACGATGATGATGCTCTACCGGCGCAGGGCTTCTCCTAAACTCCGCGACAATATGACCGAGGTGGAATATGGTGGAGGGGGGCACCGCACACGGCTAAGGAACGATCCGTAGATCAACTTGTGTGTTATGGGGTGTCCCCCTGCCCCGTATATAAAGGAGGGAGGGGGAGGTGCGGCTGGCCCCTTTGGGGTGCGCCTGGAGGAGTCCTACTCCCACCGGGAGTAGGACTTCCCCCTCTTGCCTTGGTGGAGAAGGAAAGGGGGGAGGGGAAAGAGGAAAGGGGGGCGCCGCCCCCCCCCCTTCCTTGTCCTATTCGGACTAGGGGGGAGGGGGCGCGCGGCCTGCCCTGGCCGGTCCTCCTCTTCTCCCTCATGGCCCACTAAGGCCCATTAACCCCCGGGAGGGTTCCGGTAACCCCTGGGTGTTCCGGTAAAATCCCGATTTCACCCGAAACCTTTCCAATGTCCAAACATAGGCTTCCAATATATCAATCTTTATGTCTCGACCATTTCGAGACTCCTCGTCATGTCCGTGATCACATCCGGGACTCCGAACAAACATCGGTACATCAAAACTTATAAACTCATAATAAAACTGTCATCATAACGTTAAGCGTGCGGACCCTACGGGTTTGAGAACTATGTAGACATGACCTAGAACCATTCTCGGTCAATAACCAATAGCGGGACCTGGATGCCCATATTGGTTCCTACATATTCTACGAAGATCTTTATCGGTCAAACCGCATAACAATATACGTTGTTCCCTTTGTCATCGGTATGTTACTTGCCCGAGATTTGATCGTCGGTATCCAATACATAGTTCAATCTCGTTATCGGCAAGTCTCTTTACTCGTTCTGTAATGCATCATCCCATAACCAATTCATTTGGTCACATTGCTTGCAAGGCTTATAATGATGTGCATTACCGAGAGGGCCCAGAGATACCTCTCCGACAATCGGAGTGACAAAACCTAATCTCGAAATACGCCAACTCAACATGTACCTTCGGAGACACCTGTAGTACTCCTGTATAATCACCCAGTTACGTTGTGACGTTTGGTAGTACCCAAAGTGTTCCTCCGGTAAACGGGAGTTGCATATTTCTCATAGTTACAGGAACATGTATAAGTCATGAAGAAAGCAATAGCAGTATACTAAACGATCAAGTGCTAGGCTAACGGAATGGGTCATGTCAATCACATCATTCTTCTAATGATGTGATCCCATTAATCAAATGACAACACATGTCTATGGTTAGGAAACATAACCATCTTTGATTAATGAGCTAGTCAAGTAGAGGCATACTAGTGACTATATGTTTGTCTATGTATTCACACATGTATCATGTTTCCGGTTAATACAATTCTAGCATGAATAATAAACATTTATCATGATATGAGGAAATAAATAATAACTTTATTATTGCCTCTAGGGCATATTTCCTTCAGTCTCCCACTTGCACTAGAGTCAATAATCTAGATTACATAGTAATGATTCTAACACCCATGGAGTCTTGGTGTTGATCATGTTTTGCTCGTGAGAGAGGCTTAGTCAATGGGTCTGCAACATTCAGATCCGTATGTATTTTGAAAATCTCTATGTCTCCCACTTGGACTTGGTCCCGAATGGAATTGAAGCGTCTCTTGATGTGCTTGGTCCTCTTGTGAAATCTGAATTCCTTTGCCAAAGCAATTGCGCCAGTATTGTCACAGAAGATCTTCATTGGTCCCGATGCACTAGATATGACACCTAGATCAGTAATGAACTCCTTCATCCAGACTCCTTCATTTTCTGCTTCAGAAGCAGCTATGTACTCCGCTTCACATGTAGATTCCGCCACGACGCTTTTGTTTAGAACTGCACCAACTTACAGCTCCACCGTTTAATAAAAACACGTATCCGGTTTGCGATTTAGAATCGTCCGGATCAGTGTCAAAGCTTGCATCAACGTAACCATTTACGACTAGCTCTTTGTCACCTCCATATACGAGAAACATATCCTTAGTCCTTTTCAGGTATTTCAGGATGTTCTTGACCGCTGTCCAGTGATCCACTCCTGGATTAGTTTGGTACCTTCCTGCCAAGCTTATTGCTAAGCATACGTCAGGTCTAGTACACAGCATTGCATACATGATAGAGCCTATGGCTGAAGCATAGGGAACATCTTTCATTTTCTCTCTATCTTCTGCTGTGGTCGGGCATTGAGTTTGACTCAACTTCACACCTTGTAGCACAGGCAAGAAACCTTTCTTTGCCTGATCCATTTTGAACTTTTTCAAAATTTTGTCAAGGTATGTGCTTTGTGAAAGTCCTATTAAGCGTCTTGATCTATCTCTATAGATCTTGATGCCCAATATGTAAGCAGCTTTACCGAGGTCTTTCATTGAAAAACTTTTATTCAAGTATCCCTTTATGCTATCCAGAAATTCTATATCATTTCCAATTAATAATATGTCATCTACATATAAAATCAGAAATGCTACAGAGCTCCCACTCACTTTCTTGTAAATACAGGCTTCTCCAAAAGTCTGTATAAAACCATATGCTTTGATCACACTATCAAAGCGTTTATTCCAACTCCGAGATGCTTGCACCAGTCCATAAATGGACCGCTGGAGCTTGCACACTTTGTTAGCACCTTTTGGATCAACAAAACCTTCTGGTTGCATCATATACAACTCTTATTCCAGAAATTCATTCAAGAATGCAGTTTTGACATCCATTTGCCAAATTTCATAATCATGAAATGCAGCAATAGCTAACATGATTCGGACAGACTTAAGCATCGCTACGGGTGAGAAAGTCTCATCGTAGTCAACCCCTTGAACTTGTCGAAAACCTTTCGCAACAAGTCGAGCTTTATAGACAGTTATATTACCATCAGCGTCAGTCTTCTTCTTAAAGATCCATTTATTCTCAATGGCTTGCCGATCATCGGGCAAGTCAACCAAAGTCCATACTTTGTTTTTGTACATGGATCCCATCTCAGATTTCATGGCCTCTAGCCATTTTGCGGAATCTGGGCTCATCATCGCTTCCTCATAGTTCGTAGGTTCATCATGGTCAAGTAACATGACTTCTAGAATAGGATTACCGTATCACTCTGGTGCGGATCTTACTCTGGTAGACCTACGAGGTTCAGTAGAAACTTGATCTGAAGTTTCATGATCAATATCATCAGCTTCCTCACTAGTTGGTGTAGTTGTCACAGGAACCGGTTCTTGTGATGAACTACTTTCCAACAAGGGAGTAGATACAGTTATCTCATCAAGTTCTACTTTCCTCCCACTCACTTCTTTCGAGAGAAACTCCTTCTCTAGAAAGGATCCGATTTTAGCAACGAAAATCTTGCCCTCAGATCTATGATAGAAGGTGTACCCAATAGTCTCTTTTGGGTATCCTATGAAGACACATTTCTCCGATTTGGGTTCGAGCTTATCTGGTTGAAGTTTCTTCACATAAGCATCGCAGCCCCAAACTTTAAGAAACGACAACTTTGGTTTCTTGCCAAACCACAGTTCATAAGGTGTTGTCTCAACGGATTTTGATGATGCCCTATTTAACGTGAATGCGGCCGTCTCTAAAGCATAACCCCAAAACGATAGCGGTAAATCAGTAAGAGACATCATAGATCGCACCATATCTAGTAAAGTACGATTACGACGTTCAGACACACCATTTCGTTGTGGTGTTCCGGGTGGCGTGAGTTGCGAAACTATTCCGCATTGTTTCAAGTGTAGACCAAACTCGTAACTCAAATATTCTCCTCCACGATCAGATCGTAGAAACTTTATTTTCTTGTTACGATGATTTTCCACTTCACTCTGAAATTCTTTGAACTTTTCAAATGTTTCAGACTTGTGTTTCATTAAGTAGATATACCCATATCTGCTCAAATCATCTGTGAAGGTGAGAAAATAACGATACCCGCCGTGAGCCTCAATATTCATTGGACCACAAACATCAGTATGTATGATCTCCAACAAATCAGTTGCTCGCTCCATAGTTCCGGAGAACGGCGTTTTAGTCATCTTGCCCATGAGGCACGGTTCGCAAGTACCAAGTGATTCATAATCAAGTGGTTCCAAAAGCCCATCAGTATGGAGTTTCTTCATGCGCTTTACACCGATATGACCTAAACGGCAGTGCCACAAATAAGTTGCACTATCGTTATCAACTCTGCATCTTTTGGTTTCAACACTATGAATATGTGTATCACTACTATCGAGATTCAATAAATATAGACCACTCTTCAAGGGTGCATGACCATAAAAGATATTACTCATATAAATAGAACAACCATTATTCTCTGATTTAAATGAATAACCGTCTCGCATCAAACAAGATCCAGGTATAATGTTCATGCTCAACACTGGCACCAAATAACAATTATTTAGGTCTAAAACTAATCCCGATGGTAGATGTAGAGGTAGCGTGCCGACCGCGATCACATCGACTTTGGAACCATTTCCCACGCGCATCGTCACCTCGTCCTTAGCCAATCTCGCTTAATTCGTAGTCCCTGTTTCGAGTTGCAAATATTAGCAACAGAACCAGTATCAAATACCCAGGTGCTACTGCGAGCATTAGTAAGGTACACATCAATAACATGTATATCACATATACCTTTGTTCACTTTGCCATCCTTCTTATCCGCCAAATACTTGGGGCAGTTTCGCTTCCAGTGTCCAGTCTGCTTGCAGTAGAAGCACTCAGTTTCAGGTTTAGGTCCAGACTTGGGTTTCTTCTCTTGAGCAGCAACTTGCTTGCTGTTCTTTTTAAAGTTCCCCTTCTTCTTCCCTTTGCCCTTTTCTTGAAACTGGTGGTCTTGTTAACCATCAACACTTGATGCTCCTTTTTGATTTCTACTTCCACAACTTTTAGCATTGCGAAGAGCTCGGGAATAGTTTTGTTCATCCCTTGCATATTATAGTTCATCACGAAGCTCTTGTAGCTTGGTGGCAGTGATTGGAGAATTCTGTCAATGACACTATCATCAGGAAGATTAACTCCCAGTTGAATCAATTGATTATTATACCCAGACATTTTGAGTATGTGTTCACTGACAGAACTATTCTCCTCCATCTTGCAGCTATAGAACTTATTGGAGACTTCATATCTCTCAATCCGGGCATTTGCTTGAAATATTAACTTCAACTCCTGAAACATCTCATATGCTCCATGACGTTCAAAATGTCGTTGAAGACCCGGTTCTAAGCCGTAAAGCATGGCACACTGAACTATCGAGTAGTCATCAGCTTTGCTCTGCCAGACGTTCTTAACGTCGTCAGTTACATCAGCAGCAGGCCTGGCACCCAGTGGTGCTTCCAGGACGTAACTTTTCTGTGCAGCAATGAGGATAATCCTCAGGTTATGGACCCAGTCCGTGTAATTGCTACCATCATCTTTCAACTTTGCTTTCTCAAGGAACGCATTAAAATTTAACGGAACAACAGCACGAGCCATCTATCTACAAACAAACATAGACAAGCAAAATACTATCAGGTACTAAGTTCATGATAAATTTAAGTTCAATTAATCATATTACTTAAGAACTCCCACTTATACAGACATCTCTCTAGTCATCTAAGTGATCACGTGATCCAAATCAACTAAACCATGTCCGATTTGTTGGGGAACGTTGCAGAAAATTAAAAATTTTCCTACGGTTTCACCAAGATCCATCTATGAGTTCATCTAAGCAACGAGTCAAGGGAGTGAGTTTGCATCTACATACCACTTGTAGATCGAGTGCGGAAGCTTTCAAGGGGATGGAGATGATGGAGTCGTACTCGCCGTGATTCAGATCACCGATGACCAAGTGTTGAACGGACAGCACCTCCGCGTTCAACACACGTACGGTACGGATGACGTCTCCTCCGTATTGATCCAGCAAGGAGGAAGGAGAGGTTGAGGAAGACAGCTCCAATGGCAGCACGACGGCGTGGTGTTGTTGGTGTAGCAGTACTCCGACAGGGCTTCGCCAAGCACGTACGGAGGAGGAGAGGTGTTGGGGAGGGGAGGGGCTGCGCCTTGGCTTAGGTAATCAGCCCTCCCCTCACCCCTTTATTTATAGGGGAAGGGGCAAGGGGGGCCGGCCCCTCTAGATGGGATCTAGAGGGGGGGCGGCGGCCAGGGAGGGGGGACTTGCCCCCCAAGCAAGGGGGCGCCCCCTCTAGGGTCCCCCCCCCCCAACCCTAGGCGCATGGGCCCAGCGGGGCGCGCCCAGCCCTCCAGGGGCTGGCTCTTGCCCCACGCAGCCCATGTGGCCCCCCGGGAGGGGTGGCCCCTCCCGGTGGACCCCCGGAACCCTTCCGGTGGCCCCGGTACAATACCGATATGCCCCCGAAACCTTCCGGTGTCCGTATGACAGCTTCCCATATATAAATCTTTACCTCCGGACCATTTCGGAACTCCTCGTGACGTCCGGGATCTCATCCGGGACTCCGAACAACATTCGGTAATCACATACAAGTCTTCCTAATAACCCTAGCGTCACCGAACCTTAAGTGTGTAGACCCTACGGGTTCGGGAGACACGCAGACATGACCGAGACGGCTCTCAGATCAATAACCAACAGCGGGATCTGGATACCCATGTTGGCTCCCACATGCTCCTTGATGATGTCATCGGATGAACCACGATGTCGAGGATTCAAGCAACCCCGTATAGTATTCCCTTTGTCAATCGGTACGTTACAAGCCCGAGACTCGATCGTCGGTATCCCAATACCTCGTTCAGTCTTGTTACCGGCAAGTCACTTTACTCGTACCGTAATGCATGATCCCGTGACCAAACACTTGATCACTTTGAGCTCATTATGATGATGCATTACCGAGTGGGCCCAGAGATACCTCTCCGTCATACGGAGTGACAAATCCCAGTCTCGATCTGTGTCAACCCAACAGACACTTTCGGAGATACCTGTAGTGCACCTTTATAGTCACTCAGTTACGTTGTGACGTTTGGTACACCCAAAGCACTCCTACGGTATCCGGGAGTTACACGATCTCATGGTCTAAGGAAGAGATACTTGACAATGAAAAAGCTCTAGCAAAACGAACTACACGATCTTGTGCTATGCTTAGGATTGGGTCTTGTCCATCACATCATTCTCCTAATGATGTGATCCCGTTGTCAATGACATCTAATGTCCATAGTCAGGAAACCATGACTATCTGTTGACCAACGAGCTAGTCAACTAGAGGCTCACTAGGGACATGTTATGGTCTATGTATTCACACGTGTATTACGATTTCCGGATAATACAATTATAGCATGAATAAAAGACAATTATCATGAACAAGGAAATATATTAATAATGCTTTTATTATTGCCTCTAGGGCATATTTCCAACACGATCATCACGTGAGATGGAGTAGTTTCAATGGTGAACATCACTATGTTGATCATATCTACTATATGATTCACGTTCGACCTTTCGGTCTCCGTGTTCCGAGGCCATATCTGTATATGCTAGGCTCGTCAAGTATGACCTAAGTATTCCGCGTGTGCAACTGTTTTGCACCCGTTGTATTTGAACGTAGAGCCTATCACACCCGATCATCACGTGGTGTCTCAGCACGAAGAATTTTCGCAACGGTGCATACTCAGGGAGAACACTTCTTGATTATTAAGTGAGAGATCATCTTAAAATGCTACCGTCAATCAAAGCAAGATAAGATGCATAAAGGATAAACATCACATGCAATCAATATAAGTGATATGATATGGCCATCATCATCTTGTGCTTGTGATCTCCATCTTCGAAGCACCGTCGTGATCACCATCGTCACCGGCGCGACACCTTGATCTCCATCGTAGCATCGTTGTCGTTACGCCATCTATTGCTTCTACGACTATCGCTACCGCTTAGTGATAAAGTAAAGCAATTACAGGGCGTTTGCATTTCATACAATAAAGCGACAACCATATGGCTCCTGCCAGTTGCCGATAACTTCGGTTACAAAACATGATCATCTCATACAATAAAATATAGCATCACATCTTGACCATATCACATCACAACATGCCCTGCAAAAACAAGTTAGACGTCCTCTACTTTGTTGTTGCAATTTTTACGTGGCTGCTACGGGCTTAGCAAGAACCGTTCTTACCTACGCATCAAAACCACAACGATAGTTTGTCAAGTTGGTGATGTTTTAACCTTCGCAAGGACCGGGCGTAGCCACACTCGATTCAACTAAAGTGAGAGAGACAGACACCCACCGGTCACCTTTAAGCAACGAGTGCTCGTAGCGGTGAAACCAGTCTCGCGTAAGCGTACGCGTAATGTCGGTCCGGGCCGCTTCATCTCACAATGCCGCTGAACCAAAGTATGACATGCTGGTAAGCAGTATGACTTATATCGCCCACAACTCACTTGTGTTCTACTCGTGCATATAACATCAACGCATAAAACCTATGCTCGGATGCCACTGTTGGGGAACGTAGTAATTTCAAAAAAATTCCTACGTACACGCAAGATCATGGTGATGGCATAGCAACGAGAGGGGAGAGTGTCCGTCCACGTACCCTCGTAGACCGTAAGCGGAAGCGTTATGACAATGCGGTTGATGTAGTCGTATGTCTTCACGATCCGACCGATCCAAGCACCGAACGTACGGCACCTCCGAGTTCAGCACACGTTCAGCTCGATGACGATCCCCGGGCTTCGATCCAGCAAAGCTTCGGGGATGAGTTCCGTCAGCACGACGGCGTGGTGACGATGATGATGCTCTACCGGCGCAGGGCTTTGCCTAAACTCCGCGACGATATGACCGAGGTGGAATATGGTGGAGGGGGGCACCGCACACGGCTAAGGAACGATCCGTAGATCAACTTGTGTGTTATGGGGTGCCCCCTGCCCCCGTATATAAAGGAGGGAGGGGGAGGTGCGGCCGGCCCCTTTGGGGTGCGCCTGGAGGAGTCCTACTCCCACCGGGAGTAGGACTTCCCCCTCTTGCCTTGGTGGAGAAGGAAAGGGGGGAGGGGAAAGAGGAAAGGGGGGCGCCGCCCCCCCCCCTTCCTTGTCCTATTCGGACTAGGGGGGAGGGAGCGTGCGGCCTGCCCTGGCCGGCCCTCCTCTTCTCCCTCATGGCCCACTAAGGCCCATTAACCCCCGGGAGGGTTCCGGTAACCCCCCGGTGTTCCGATAAAATCCCGATTTCACCCGGAACCTTTCCGATGTCCAAACATAGGCTTCCAATATATCAATCTTTATGTCTCGACCATTTCGAGACTCCTCGTCATGTCCGTGATCACATCCGGGACTCCGAACAAACTTCGGTACATCAAAACTTATAAACTCATAATAAAACTGTCATCGTAACATTAAGCGTGCGGACCCTACGGGTTCGAGAACTATGTAGACATGACCTAGAACCATTCTCGGTCAATAACCAATAGCGGGACCTGGATGCCCATATTGGTTCCTACATATTCTACGAAGATCTTTATCGGTCAAACCGCATAACAATATACGTTGTTCCCTTTGTCATCGGTATGTTACTTGCCCGAGATTTGATCGTCGGTATCCAATACCTAGTTCAATCTCGTTACCGGCAAGTCTCTTTACTCGTTCCGTAATGCATCATCCCATAACCAATTCATTTGGTCGCATTGCTTGCAAGGCTTATAATGATGTGCATTACCGAGAGGGCCCAGAGATACCTCTCCGACAACCGGAGTGACAAAACCTAATCTCGAAATACGCCAACTCAACATGTACCTTCGGAGACACCTGTAGTACTCCTTTATAATCACCCAGTTACGTTGTGACGTTTGGTAGTACCCAAAGTGTTCCTCCGGTAAACGGGAGTTGCATATTTCTCATAGTTACAGGAACATGTATAAGTCATGAAGAAAGCAATAGCAGTATACTAAACGATCAAGTGCTAGGCTAACGGAATGGGTCATGTCAATCACATCATTCTTCTAATGATGTGATCCCATTAATCAAATGACAACACATGTCTATGGTTAGGAAACATAACCATCTTTGATTAATGAGCTAGTCAAGTAGAGGCATACTAGTGACTATATGTTTGTCTATGTATTCACACATGTATCATGTTTCCGATTAATACAATTCTAGCATGAATAATAAACATTTATCATGATATGAGGAAATAAATAATAACTTTATTATTGCCTCTAGGGCATATTTCCTTCACAGACTTGCCCCCACTCCTTTTCGACTCGTCCTGGAATCACCACACCAGTTTTTGTCTACCACATGTTCGATGAAATGCCTGAGAGTGAGTTCGACCTGCGCATGCGCTCACTGCTCGAGTCGACGCAGATGGAAACCGTGGCTGAGTATACGGTGATGTTTTGGGAGTGTCTACACCATGTGCTACATCTCAACCCTAGCCTAAGCATGAAGTGCTTCATCTACTAGTACATCAAGGGCTTGCACAAGAATATTCAAGCAGCCGTGAAATGACAATCTCCACCTAGCATCACCAGAGCGCCGTGCCTTGCTCGAATAAGGGAGGAAGAGATCTTGAAGGATGAGGCGATGGGTACCGAGGAGCATGGCGATGGATGTACAACCATGTGGGGTACACGGTCGCATGCCTACCGAGGCCCTCAACATCATCTCCGATCCCCTGAGCTAACTACCCCAGTGATGTGCAGTGCAGACTGCAACGTCAATGCCAACAGTTTTGCTGCTCTGACACTGACCATGGTGCTTGACACAAACCACAACACCGACATCATTGACGGCAAGTACCTGGCTGCGTCGATGCCTACCACCCATTTGAAAGATGGCCCGGGCTAGGTTGTCAACATGCCACTCTCAGCATCCCCAACCACCACTACACCAAGGTCTTCACCGCATCTAGCAGCTAAACTGACGCTCATTCGCAATTCTGCAGCACCCACTACAACCTCGTTCACATATCAGGTTGCAGATGAGAACCACATTGTCAGCCTTGACACCGTCAGCCATTATGTGACAAAGGTTCCACTTGCCATGGAGGATGATCTCGGGGCCACTCTGGCACCCACCATGGTCGCACCATTCTGGCTCCAGGCAGAGGCCTACGCAGACCTATGGTCCAGCGCCATGCTTTCACTGTTGTTGTTTGGCGATCATCAAACCAGCGCCCCACCAAAACCACCATCGTATTTCCTTGTGCAAGAACGAATCGGTTGGGATGGCGATGAGGTCACCACCTTTGCCAAGGTCGCCCAGGTCAGGTGGTGCAAGAAGAATTGTTGTGCAGTGTTACCGTGTTCACAATCAATGAAGGTGGTCGCATCCCAACCATGGCTGCCATCTCCGCAAGTGCACCTCTGTGCTAGGGGAGTAGGCCAGCCGTCATGGCTGCCACCAGAAACATGCACTATGTTGTTACTGTCAGGGGATGATTCTATTATGCCAGTGATTGAGCTGAACCCATGGCCGGATCCGCGGCGGAGTCAAGGTAGTGGAAGTGCGTTGAACAAAGTGCAACATTATGCATTTTGGATGTTGAATCGGGTCCATGTGTTTGTTTGGAGGAAGGCTGGGGCAAGCAACCTTGGGAACAATTACATTGAGAAGGAGTACTCCATTAAGAAGCAATTGAGGGTGGTTGTCCTAGAATTTCAAAGGGTAGCAGTTGGGTGTTGCTCACATGCCACAAACTGGGAATTGGAGTTCCCGAAGCTCTATGAAATGATAAAGGTCACTGAGACCAGAACACTGAGACTATGGTATGGCGGTATCCTAAATCTTATATCTATGATGTTGCCTTTTGGTAGTTGTCGGGGATATACCCCGCAGTAGAACCCGACCGGAAATATGACCCGGTCGGAACTTGGTGACTCACTGGTGACCCGACCGATCTTGACGACTCACTGGTGACCCGGTTGAACATGACGACTCACTAGTGACCCGGTAGGCGGCTCAGACGAATGAAAAGACTCAAAGGCCCAGAAGGTGACTTAACAAGAAGGCCGTCTCAGGGTACGGTTTTCGGTGGGCCGGCTTGAGAGGAAAGGTATAAGGAACATTTTCCTTACAAGGGAAATAAGACTAGGATTCCACTTTTAATAGAAAATAGACTAGTCCTAATTCTACTAGGACTCTACATGTAAGCCGCCCCTTCAACTTATATAAGGAGGGGCAGGACACCCCAAGAGGGAGAAGTTTAGACAGACAGACAAGTCTTATACAAGATCAAAGTAGATGCTCTCGAGATAGAGGTAGCAAAACACCGCCCTTGTAACCGAGACCATCATCACCATCAATATCAATCAAGCAGGATGTAGGCTTTTACCTCCACCGTGAGGGGCCGAACCTGAGTAAAATCTCGTGTCTCTCGATTCCGATCAACCCCGTTTAATCTATTACCTAGTTGTGGTGGCCTCACGACTAAGTCCTCACACTAGGACATCTGTCGACAAAACTACGATAGTTGGCACCACCATGGGGCCTTCACACGATGGTGTTACGTTCTTGAAGGGAGCTCTTTAGGGTCGAGAAGCTTGCGATTGACCGGTGAGGAAGAGCCATTACAAAGGAATTCACACCATCAACAAGCAGCTGAAACCGAATATACAAGGTTAAGTTTAAGAGAAGCTAGGGTTTCATCGTATGCGCCGCCGCACACGTCTGTGGCGACCCATCCGAGGATGGATCGGTGTCTGCTACGATTGAGACCAACAAAAAACAGCAGCAACTCCCAGACGGAGTCAAAGATCGTTCCAGGGCCAGAGACCTGCGCCTACTAAGGCAGATCGGAATGGGAGTATCATAGGTAGTATCATGCACGTCAACTAAGCAATTTTGATGAGGTGACATAGAATTAAATGAAGAAAGATAAGCTTGAGTATCATACTATCATGATACCGTATCATATTAAATGATGTGCTATTTTGTGTCATGCATGACAATAAATGTAATCCTATATGATACCAACATATGATACTCCATCCATTCCCTTATACAAGGCCACAAACTCAAATTACAGATACCTAGATAAATTTAATGACTACTCCCTCGTCCGGGTTTATTCGGCCTCCTAGCAACAATAGTGTGTCCCTATTTCTAAGGCCTGTAAATGAAACAGAGGAGTCGTTCCTCGATTCGTGACAAGAGAAACTAACGTAATTACAGGGTGGTGCAATTAAAATGGAACAGCCTGGCTAGACTAGCCAATCCATGCATTTCCATCCTTTTTAATTGGACACGCATGGGCCCAATGCGGCGCAGCAAAGCGCGCCCTACGGCTTCTAGTGTAATATTAAAGTCTAACGTCTTTCCTATGTATTGGCATGGCATAAAAAAATAGATCAGTAACATATAGTGAAGATCAATGCACGACAAAATAAGTTTCTTACAATTGTAGCCTGTTAGGAACATAGAGAGGGCTCTTGGAGTTGTTATTCTTTCCTCTTTCATAACAATTATAAGTATTGAAAGCAAACTCAACAATATAAATTCCATGAGAATTATCATGAGCACAAACAAATTATGAACCATAAATATAGATATAATTAAGCAAATTTCTCCTCTAAATTGTATTTGGGAGAATTCAGTAACAATATAGACCATCATATGTGAGAGAGAATCACTAGCCTGCCTCCCTTGAGAGGATCCGAGCTCACCAACCAGATCGTAACTTTTGGCATTTGGTAATGATGGGCCTAAAGTTGTTGGAAGGAGTTCGACAGGACATCATCACCTCTTTTCTTCCAAGTTTAGAGGGTTGTTTAATGATTCTTAATTTCTTATTAGTGTTGTTCAGCCTACACACGTGCTCCTATATATTCATAGATTAATGAAAATACCTGAGGCAATAGCAAGCAGAAAAGAGCTGGCTTTGTGCTGCAGGTGGAACATCTTCTGGACCCTACTAGATATGGACGGACTCACCATCGCCATCCCTCCACGACTTCACCTTTCAAATTTTCGTCCATCTATTTGTTTTAACCATCTGCTCCTCGTTGAAATCGGTTGCAGCGGTAATCACACTCCCTCTCGGGCTCTCGCGACCGCGTCGCCCCCGCGGGCGACCGGCTGCGCCCCGATCTCCTTCTCCAGTGGCCCACCCTCCTCCTTCCCTCCCTGCCGCCGTCGTTGGCGCTCGCCGCCGGGCCTGGCCCGGGCAACGCTGGCGGCGGCGGCCCCCGCGCTTTTCCCCTCTCGGCTTTCTCTGGCGCGGGACAGAGCGGGCTGGGGGGTGTCCCTAGGCGGCGACGGTCCGGCATGGCGGCGGGGTCCTGGCGCTGCGCGGGCGGATGGCTGGACGGCAGCGTCGCCGTTGGTGGCGGGGTAGCGCGGCGGCGCGTCCTGGCGGCGCCCGCTCGGCCCAGATCTGGGCCCTTCGGGCCCCATGTGCCCGGGCGGGCCGGCGGCGGGGTGAGCCTGCGGCGCGACCTCCAGGAGGCTGGGGCGTGGCGACGAGCGGCGGCGGGCTGGCGACGCGGATACAGAATTGCTGCAGCGTGGACGTTGGGGCTTTGCGGGCCCGTTTGGGTCTGGCCGGGCCAGGGGTGGCCTAGTGTGCCCCGCTGCCGCGTCCGGCCGGCGACCGCGATGGTGCTAGGGCGCACGTTGGCGGGGGAGGTGGGTCCCTCCCGCTCGGTAGCGGTGCCGCTGCTTCCGTCGTTTGGCGTTTCTCTTCGGGTCTCTTGGCCTCGTGGTAGCGTTCGCAGTGAGGCGGCATGGGTGGTGGCGCAACCGTGGTGGCGCAAGGTGGTCGACGGAGAGCTGGGTGGTTGGCTCCGATCTGGTTGGGCGGTGGGGTTTGGAGTGGGGAGAAATCCTTGCCGGATCTTCCGGCTCCGGTGCGGTGACGCCTGCGGGTGCCACCATTCCTCCCTGGAGGGTGCCGGTGGTCTTCATTCCCCTCTACCCTCCGTGTGCCGGGGAAACCCTAGGATTCGTCCGGGCAGCAGCGTCGTCGGCGTCGTTTCCTTCCTGGAGGTGCTGCTTGATACTTGGAGGATCGGAACCTAGGATCGTGGTGGTAGTTTTCGGAGGGCACAGCGGTTGTAGGTCATTCGCGTCTGTCGAGCTGCCGGTGTTGGCATTGTTTCTTTTTCTTTTTCTTTGGCTTGTTGTGCTGCTCGCCCCAGCGTCTACTCTGTATCGGTGTTGATGCTTTGGAATACAAAGCGGCGGGAAACCCTTTTTCGGTAACCATCTGCTCCGCCCCTCCAACATAACCAATCCTCTAAGTAGACAACCACCAGCGCCATTGATTGCATTTGCAAAGGTGTGTGTCTGCTCCTTGTGGTTTCAAAAGTACAGTCAGGTCGACATATATACTAGTTCTGAACAGAATCAAAGAAAAAAATTTACCTCCTAGTCCCCTACAGAAGTTGGAGAATAGCACTGCTGCTAATGAGTGAGTGAGAGGGAGAGGAGATGGCATGGCCATGGGTCCTGATGTAGGCGAATAGAGACAGCACTGTGGTCTGTAGCTAACATTGAACCCTTTAATCATAGTTCAATCACTAGAAAATGCGGTCACAACACACGCGATCCCTTGATTTGGAATGAGCGTGCCACCTTTTTACCATATCTTAGTGATAACTGATAGGCAACCTACCACTCTTCAGAACAAAAGTAGACAAGAGCACATGCAGGTAACTTTTAGGTGCTGAGCTCCACCCCTTAACCCTCATCTGCTCCATCTTGTAAGCAGCCATGGAAGCAGCAGCAGCAGACGAGGAGAGGCCCCTGCTTCATCTCCTACCGTATAATCAGGTACTGCCCAACACTAGTATATATGAGAATAATTTCAGTTAGCACGTGTAATTCTTCAGTTCTTGTCGGTCCTCCGCGAGAGATTTACAGTTGCAAATTTCCAAACTGGATATCCTGGTACTGCGATGTAGGATGTAGGTTCAGAATACACCGGCGATGGATCTGTTGACATCAACAATCAGCCTGCTCTGAAGTGCAACACAGGCAATTGGGGGGCGTGCTACATGATTTTAGGTACCAGACAACAGCAATTCACTCGTGCAAACTGCCCCTGTTTTTTCTCTTCTTCTCTTTTTACTGCTGACCACCTCAACGCATCTCAGGTGTCGAGTTCTGCGAATGCATCGCCTTCTACGCAATCGCGACCAACTTGGTAACCTACCTCGCCACCGTGCTCCACGAAAGCAAGGTCGCTGCTGCGCGGGATGTCTCTGCCTGGGTCGGCGCATGCTTCCTCACACCACTTATTGGGGCCTTCTTGGCGGACTCATATCTGGGAAGATACTGGACGATAGTTGTTTCCCTTCCAGTCCACACCATCGTAAGTACAGCTAGCACAGCTAACCGACCAGATCTGTATGACAATTGCAGCTCTGAACACTTTCACTTTGACAGGGAATGCTCGTGCTCACAGTTGCAGCATCAGTCCCGACATCCTACTACCATGGTGATGTTCATCGTACTGTGGTGGTGTACCTGGGACTCTATCTTGCCGCACTTGGGACCGGTGGCATTAAACCCTGTGCGTCAGCCTTCGGTGCCGACCAATTCGACAGTGGAGACCTGACGGAGCTGGAGAAGAAGGGCTCCTTCTTCAACTGGTACTACTTCCTGCTCAATCTCGGCTCCCTTCTGTCAAGCACACTGCTTGTTTGGCTGCAGGACAATGGTGGGTGGGGGCTCAGTTTTGCAATCCCAACGGTGCTCATGACCTTGGGCCTAGCAGTATTTGTTGGTGGCTCCAGAGTGTACAGGTTCAGGAAACTGAGAGCAAGCCCATTCACGAGTATCTGTCAGGTGCTCGTTGCGGCCGTCAGGAAGTGGCATGTGCAACTGCCAGATGATATCTCACTCTTGTACGAGCTGGCCAGTTCGTCATCATCAGCTGAATCAAGTCACAAAATTCAGCATACAAGTCAATTCAGGTACTCCAATTATTGCATTACTCAAGTCAACCTATTGTCTAAATTTGACAATTAAAAACAAGTCATTTTCATTGAGCTATGACATCTTTTGGTGCAAGACAATAATTCACTTGTGAGCTGTGACATCTTATTTGCAAGTACAAAAGATATCAGAAATTTGCTATGAAACCATATCTAGAGACTGCATCTATGAGTAAACTTAAATGCGAGAGCTTACCTCTTATATCTACAAGTTATAATTATGTGATTGCAATCTTCAGGTTTCTAGACAAGGCTGCCACTGTGCCGCCCCCGTTAGACCAGACATGCATGGTGTTGCCGTTGTGTTCATGGAGTCTCTGCACAGTGACCCAAGTTGAGGAGTTGAAGATACTGCTACGGATGTTCCACGTCTGGGCGTCGTTCGTGATCTTCTATGCAGTCGCTGGGCAGACCGCATCGACGTTTATCGAGCAGGGGATGGTCATGGACAACCACGTCGGCCAGTTCGCAATCCCACCTGCCTCCCTCTCTATTGTCAGCGTGTTCAGCGTCCTTATCGGGGTTTTCATCTACGAATCCGTGCTAGTGCCACTCGCGCGGCGTTATACTGGCAAGGCGAAGGGCTTCTCACAGACGCAGCGCCTTGGAATTGGCTTTGCGCTGTCCATGCTGACCATGATCTACTCAGCAATGCTCGAGATGAAGAGATTGGCGACCGCACAAGCTAGCGGCCTGAGAGACCAGAATGTGCCCGTGCCAGTGAGCATTCTGTGGCAAGTGCCTGCATATGTAATGCATGGTGCAGCCGGGGTTTTCGCAGGAATCGGCATGATGGAGTTCTTCTACGATGAGGCCCCTTACACCATGAAGAGCCTTTGTGCAGCATTCGCACAGCTTGCAGTTGCGTCCGCAGCTTACTTCAACGCGCTCGTATTTAGTGTTGTTGCGGTGGCCACGGCGCACGATGATGCTCCTGGATGGATCCCGGATAATCTGAATGAAGGGCATTTGGACTATTTCTTCTGGATGATGGCTGCTCTTAGCTTACTGAATCTGGCGCAATTTGTGCACTACTCCATGAGGTATAGAGAGAAGACAACTTCTTGACACCAAATAGTAGACACTGGGCAGGGGATTAAAGACTTCCCCCATCATACCGCAACAAAGATGGCTTCTATGCAGTTTCTGTGGACGGTGCACAACATTTGCCAAATTTCCATCGGAGTGATACATGATACACCGAAACTTAACTTTATCATTGTATATATAGTTTTATCTCTGCCTATTCTCTGTACTTAACAGTCAAGTCCAAGCCAAGAGAAGAATCTGAAACAAAATTAATAAAGTTCTTTGGTGTGGGCGCACGAGCTGGTTACACTGTCACAACTTCAAAAGTTTATTTGATGCAAATCAGAGTTTGATTAACTGATGTGATCATTCAAAGTGGAATTTTTCACGCAAAAAGAGAGAGAAAAGAATCTTAATAAAGATGATCCAGTTAGGGGGTTGTTGTGATAGAATATTCTGATCGTCTTTAAGGCTACTTTCATAGTCAATTGTAGGACAGTAGACTGAAGCTCACAAACTGGGAGGCTTGGGCCTCTGTATGATGAGCACCGGGAGGCGTTCCCTCAAAATAAAATATGGTCAGTTGCATCATCCTGAGACGCGATCGATGTTACTATGCCTATTCATTTCCACTTATAATCTAGCAGCACAATAAATCGAGAACGTAATCTAGTAATAAAATTGTTTTGTGCACTTCTCCGGAACTATATAACCTGCAGGTATGGTTGCAGATTTATTAGCAGAACATAACCTTGCAAAAAAGTTATGTCATGTTCCAAAACTACCACGAACAAAAATGACAGCTTCAGGATTATTGTAATGAGCATATACGAGTCCTGTAGTTACCTGAGCCTCAGGTGCAACTTCGTGCAAGCATCTCAAGCGCCAGTCCGTTCCTAGGCAAATCACCGAACAGGTTCGGCGTGTTCCGTGGGAAGGGCAAAAGTAACCCGCTGGCTGCTGCCGAGAGGCGCGATGCGGCGGCGGTGATACTAATACAGCGATAGCAGCGTGTGGTGGCGGCGGCGAAGGCCGTTGCAACGAGCGCTCCTCCACGAGGGGGCGGCGGCAGTCTGGAGCTTGCGGAGGCCGCACGGCCGGCTTGGGCCTCTGTACGACGAGCACGGCCGTGTCGACGCCGATACAGTAATGACTTTTTTTTAATCATCTAGTACTGTAGTAGATATATTATGGAGCATACATTCATATTTATTGTTTCTTTTTCCGGGGAAATGAGGGCTCTTTTATTCCATCAAACGGCCTGCGGCACTATCAGCCATAAGGCTTCAGACACCTTTAATGTGCATGCATGTCTAGCACATAGATGGGCCGGGACATTGGCCTGTCTCATTACATGACGAATGGAGAAAACATAATTTTTTTTAGCTAAACCCTCAATATCAAGCAACACCGGCGCTATTAGCGAGCGCGATTTACGGCGCGAGTTCCAGAGTTGGACAACCTCCGAGCTATCGGTTTCCATCTCGACTCGCACATAGCCCCGAAGCTGGGCAAAGATCACTCCCTCCCGGAGAGCTAGCGCCTCCGCCACCGGTGGGTCAGTAAAACCCTGCATTGGCTTGCACCAGGCTCCAAGGAATGAATCAGCAGATCTGGCAACGCCCCCCAGTCCACAGATACTGGCCTCGACAGACAGTCCTGCATCTGTATTAATCTTGATGACATCGTTCTCAGGTGGCCGCCATCCATGACCTGGTAGAATCTTTGCATGCTGGTTCAGTAACTCCAACAATGCCAAATCCTCCCTGATCTTCTTCAGAGAAACCAAAGGATTCAAGCACGCTCGGTCATGGGTTATATTGTTTCTTGAGGTCCAGATCGCCCACATGACAGTGATGATTTTTGCTTGTTCCCTCTCATCAAATCTGGGGTCACATAAAATGTCCCTAGACCATGTGGCTGTATGGAGCTCCGGAAGTTTGATATGCAGCCACTCCCTCACCTCCCGCCAGAAATTTGTTGCATGCGTGCACTTTACTAGTGCATGATACAAACCCTCGTCTGCAGCAAGACAGACTTTGCACCGAGCCAGCGTTGCGATGTGGCTGTGCTTGAGGGCGCTTTCCGTAGGCAAAATTCCTCTCAACACCCGCCACCAAAACACTCGCACCCTTGGCACAACTTTCAGCTTCCAGAGTCTAGTCCACAACTGCTTCTGTTTCTCTGAAGATTCTGTAGCCGTCCCTTCCTGAAGAGCAACATGCTCATTCTGAGTCATTAGAGAGCGGTACGCGGATTTAACAGTGTAGTTACTAGACTTTTCAGCGTTCCATGCAACCGAGTCAGGTCCACCACCAATCCTCAGGGGGATATTGAGGATGGCCTCTGCTTCTGGAGCGATGAAATGCTCCCTCACCATATCAACTTTCCACATGCCGGCGTCCACATCAATAAGTTCGGAAACTGTTGTTATAGTAGTGTTACCTATGTGAACAGAAGGCTTCAGGGAAATCAGCGCGGGCACCCATCTGTCATGCCAAACGGACACCGTGGTGCCGTCACCCACACGTTTGATAAGGCCCCCACCCAGCGCTTTCCTGCCGGCAATGATCGCCCTCCACGTAGTCGAAGCACACTTTGGGATGGTGGCCTCCATGAAATCATTGTTCGGGAAATACTTGCCCTTAAGAACTCGAGCACAAAGGGATTCTGGGTTCATGATCAAATTCCACCCATGTTTTCGAAGTAGAGCTAGGTTGAAAAGCTCCAATTGGCGAAACCCCATCCCTCCAGCAACCTTTAGTTTAGCTAGAGAAGGCCAGTTGATCCAGTGTAAAGATTTCCGATCAACCGAGCTGCTCCACCAGTACCTCGCCATGACAGAGGATAAACCCTTACAAACCTTCTTTGACAATTTAAAACAACTCATTGAGTGTGTTGGTATTGCTTGGGCCACGGCCTTGATTCTAACCTCTCTTCCGGCGCAAGAAATAAGCCGTTCAGTTCCTCCTTGGAGCTTGCTTCTCAACCTCTCTCCAAGATACTCAAAAGTTCCACTGGTTATGCGACCAATGGCAGTAGTGAAAGGATCGATATGGTTGACTAGAGGGGGGGGGGGTGAATAGGCAACTAACAATTTTTAGACTTTTCTTTAACAATTTAAACCTTGCAATGAAATAGGTTGTCTAGATGTGCAACTACGTGGACAACCTATATGATGCAAAGACAATGAGCACACAAGCAAGCAATGGGTATAGCACAAGTAAGCTTGCAAAAGTAAAGGGATAAGATAACCAAGAGTGGAGCCGGTGGAGACGAGGATGTGTTACCGAAGTTCCTTCCTTTTAAGGGGAAGTACGTCTCCGTTAGAGCGGTGTGGAGGCACAATGCTCCCCAAGAAGCCACTAGGGCCACCATAATCTCCTCACGCCCTCACACAATGCGAGATGCCGTGATTCCACTATTGGAGCCCTTGAAGGCGGCAACCGGACCTTTACAAACAAGATTGGGGCTATCTCCACAACACTTTGAGGCTCCCAATAATCCCGCGAAGCTTCATCACAATGGAGTATGGCTTCGAGGTGACCTCAACCGTCTAGGATGCTCAACACCCAAGAGTAACAAGATCCGCAAGGGATAAGTGAGGGGAATCAAATATCCTGTGGTGGAAGTGTAGATCGGGCACTTGTAACCCAATCCCGAGCAAATCAACAAGTTTGATTGGCTAGGGTGAGAGATCGAGTGAAAATGGAGCTTGGAGCAACAATGGAGCTTAGAGATGGAAGAGGTAGTCAACTAGAGGTAGAGGACACCCCTTATATAGTCGTGGAAAGAATCCAACCGTTATCCACATGTTCAGCCCGCGACCCACGGTACTACCGCTCCAGGGGCGCGGTACTACCGTGAAGCTATGCGGTACTACCGTGGCTGACCACAGTACTACCGCGACAGCAGCACAGGCCGGAACTAGCCTGACAAGGGGGCAGTACTACCGCCTGCGCGGTACTACCGCACCCACTTGTGGTACTACCGCTTGGCAGGAAAGTCACGGCCTGGGAAGGGCGCGGATGAAATAAATTACATCCGTGCCTACTTCCGCTGAAACTGAGGTGGTACAAAAATCCGACGCGGTACTACCGCTCGCGAGGCGCGGTACTACCGTGCGGGCGCGGATGTAAAAAATTACATCCGCGCCTACTACCGCGACACTGCGGTACTAGGTAGTAGGGCCACGGTACTACGACTCCTAGGGAGCGGTACTACCGTGGGCCCCCGCGGTACTACCGTGCTGGACGAGCGGTACTACCGTGGGGGGCGCGGATGTAAAAAATTACATCCACCCCTACTACCGCACCAGAGAGGCACAAGGCCTAGGAGCCACGGTACTACCGCTCCAGATGAGCGGTACTATCATGACACACAGCGGTACTACTGCGTGTACTTGCGGTACTACCGCAAGTACAGCTGTAGTCATCAGATTTCCGCACAACCAACATAACAAAGGGAAGCACCAAAATGCAGGGAAAGGAGGAACAAGTGTACGTGTTGATTCCATCCAAACCTTTCCGACGCGGACCCCCTCTTAATAGTACGGCTCTCCTACGACCCAAATCCACCAAAGAGAAACGTAGAAAAATGCCGACTTCAATAGTCTCCGAGGGGCACCGAATCATCTCATGCCTAGAGATGAAGTATCTGAGAAACTCAAGGCACACGATTAGTCCGCAAATGCATTGTCATCAATCACCAAAACACCTGAGGGATAAATATTCCCTTACAATCTCCCCCTTTTTGGTGGATTGATGACAACACAGGATTTGCATATAGATAAGATAATTTAGAACAGGGGCAAACCCCACCGCTCTAAAATATAGACGAGCTCCCCCTAGATGTGTGCACTTTAGATGAATGCTTTGGACTGCATAGCACACAGACTAGGATCAACACTCCCCCTATATTTTAGAGACCAAGGCATGATAATAATCATAGCATAGCATAAAGATAACACAATATAACACAAGCTCGCTAGGATAGAAGAGTGCATATGTCTTACACCATACGAAGTAAAGCTACCGAGGTTCAAACGAGAAAGCAGCAAATAGTTCAAACGAGAAAGCAGCAAAACACACGACACACTCGCAAATCCCTACACTCTCTCCCCCTTTGGCATCGAGACGCCAAAAAGGCAGAGAGGACACCTACACACAAGAGGTGGCTCAAGCAGAGAACTCGTCCCAAGCCTCTCCGTCGGTCTCCTCGGCAGCAGGGATGGTCTCCTCGACATCCTCCTCAGACTCAGTCCACCTATAGCCCTGCTTCTCCATCCACTCTGCCTCTGGAGTGATGTGCTCCTCAGACCCGCCAGACACTGCCTCACCATAGAGCTGCAAGATCTTGTTGTCCCAGCGACGACTCTCCTTGGACGCCACGTGAGTCCTGTACTGCCCCTTGGCTTGCATGCAGAAAAGAGTCTTCATCTTGTCCTTCAGCTTCTTGGCCCATGATGGCATAGCGGCACTCTGGGAAGGCCTAGCAGCACGGCCCTCAGCAACATCCTCGGCGCCATCATCCTCCTCATCAACAGCAGCCCTAGCAGCAGTCGCCTCGGCACGAGTAGTGGTGTTGGCCCAGTTGGATTTGATACGCAGGAAGATGGGCTCATGGCGAACCCAGTCTGGAGCAAGAAACTCCTCATCAGGGAACATCTTCTCCCAAGTCTTCGAAATCAGCAGAAACAGATAGGGCCCATAGATAGGCACCTTGCGGTTGAACACTGCAAACCGGAGCTCACACCACATGATGTGTGAGACATCAAGTGGCTGAGACTGAGACGAACGAGCCTCCTCGCAGATGAGCATCATGTCCACCATATAGGCATGAACCTTGTCTTTGTCACCGATGCGAGGGAACAGGGAGTTGCGGAAGATGCGATACATGATATCCAGGAAAGGGTTGAGCACCAAAGTTGTCTTGCCATTGGCGAGCGCCTTCTCAACCATGAATGGGGCAAGCCTGTCCTTGCTGGCAGACTCAGCATTGGCATGGGGGCGAACACCCACTGGAGAGTTGAGCCCATCATCAGGAACCTGGAGGAGATCCATGAACTCCTTCCAGGTAGCAGACAGCTTATGGCCATTGGTCATCCAGGTCATCCTCCGTTCCTCATCGGAGTGAAAGTAGACTGAGGCAAAGAACTGACAGATAAGCTTAGGGTCATAGTCGAGGTGGAAGGTTAACACATGCTTAATGCCAAACTGCTCCACCAAGTCCAGAGCCTCTCCAAAGTAGTCACGAAACTTGTCCTTCCTCATGTGATGCATGTCAATCCACTTCACCTCCACATAGGTATTCTGCTTGTTCTTGATGACATCCAGATAGATGTTGGTCTGTTGCTTGTTCCAGAACAGCTCACAGCCTCTGAAAGTGGCACGCGGGTGCACATAAGGGTGAAGCTGCCTGAGACGGACATAATCAGCTTGGGCTATCTCATCCATGCCCTTAGCGGGCTCCTTGTGCTTGTTAGCTGAGTGCTTGACATTGCGCTTGGAGGCAGACGATCCCTCTGGTACTTCACCTGGGTTGCGCAAACATTTGGAGCCAGTGTCACGACTGGGGTTGGACCGGCGAGAGCAACCACCTTGGTCCATAGCAAGAGCACGAGGTGGGGAACGATCCCACCGGTCGGAATCACGGGAGGGCAGCCGGTGGAGGAGATCCGGCGACGAACGCCGGCTCCGTTCTTGAGCGAGGGAGAGAAGGAGGCGGCATGGAGAGAGAGGACATCGAATGGGTATGGGGAGTTAAAACTCCCCCTGCCCGTCCTTATCCCCACGCGCTCCAACCGACGCGGTAGTACCGCGTATCATCGCGGTAGTACCGCTCGGGCGGAAGTACCACGCCGAGGCGGTAGTACCGCTCAACCAGGCGGCAGTAAAAAATTACTGCCGCGTGGTAACGGTAGTACCGTGCTCCCGCAAGCAGTAGTACCGTGGCTGGCTACGGTAGTACCGTAGCTGGCCGCGGTAGTACCGTGAGCTCAAGTCACCGCAAGTTTCAACACGAGAAGAAAAAGCCTTTGCACGGAAACTTTTCACACACAAGAAACCACAAGAACACGCACAAACCAGAGGAAAAAAGACAACAAGAAACCACCAAGCGACAAAGCCTCTCGAGGAGAGAGGGCGGTGGCCGAAGCCACCTATGTTTGAGTTGGATGGTATGGCACCGCGAAGAATTATCCTTGGGCCCATGACCAAAACTCGTCTTTGAAGCACAAGTACCACTAAAAATGGCTAATGTGAAAGAGGTGATCGATTTATGCATAATGGGGGGAGGGAGAGTTCATTGAGAGAACAACACTCCTCCTATGTCCATGCCTACACCTAAACTAGACAACACGTTGAGTGTGGTGGGGGGTGTACAGGTTCAAGTCACATTGCTCAAATCAATGATATTTAGCTCATGCCTTAACTCGCGAAATCTTGCTTCATCCAAGGGCTTTGTGAAAATATCTGCAAGGTTATCATGAGTGTTGACATACTTGAGCTCGATCTCCCCTCGCCTAATGTGATCCCTGATGAAGTGATACCGAATCTCAATGTGCTTCGTCTTGAAGTGTTGTACCGAGTTGAGAGAAATCTTGATGGCACTTTCATTATCACACCAAAGAGGCACTTTGTCACAAATGACATCGTACTCCTTTAAAGTTTGCCTCATCCATAGGAGTTGAGCACAACAACTACCGGCCGCCACATACTCCGTTTCGGTGGACGAGAGGGACACACAACTTTGCTTCTTGGAAGACCAACTTACCAAAGAGCAACCAAGAAATTGGCACCCTCCGGAAGTGGACTTCCTATCCACTTTGTCCCCCGCCCAATCGGAATCTGTGAAACTTTCAAGCTTGAAATTTGCTCCTCTTGGGTACCATAAGCCAAAGTTCGGGGTATGAGCCAAATATCGAAAGATTCTCTTGACCGCCACATAGTGACTTTCCTTTGGTGCGGCTTGATACCGTGCACACATCCCCACACTCAACATGATATCCGGTCTAGATGCACAAAGGTAAAGCAAGGAGCCAATCATGGAGCGATATACCTTTTGATCCACCGCTTTACCATTGGGATCGATGTCAAGTTGGCACTTGGTAGGCATTGGTGTAGAAGTCGGCTTGACATCACTTAGCTTGAGTCTTTTAAGCATGTCTTGAGTGTATTTGGCTTGGTTGATGAAGGTTCCTTCTCTTCGTTGTTTGATGTCAAAACCAAGGAAGAACTTCAACTCTCCCATCAAAGACATCTTGAACTTGGAGGTCATGAGAGCGGCAAATTCCTCATTGAAAGCTTTGTTAGGAGAACCAAAGATAATATCATCAACATATAGTTGGCATGCAAACAACTCCCCTTTGACCTTCTTAGTAAAAAGAGTGGGATCGATTTGTCCTACTTCAAATCCACGATCTTGCAGCAACTCGGTAAGGTGGTCATACCACGCATGTGGGGCTTGTTTAAGGCCATAGAGTGCCTTATCGAGTTGATATACGTGATCCGGGAAGTAGGGGTCCTCGAACCCGGGGGGTTGCTTGACATAAACCAACTCATTAATGGGACCATTAAGAAAAGCACTTTTCTCATCCATTTGTTGCAACTTAAAGTTGTGACGGGAAGCATAAGCAATCAACAAACGAATGGATTCAAGACGAGCAATGGGAGCGAAGGTTTCACCGTAGTCGATGCCCTTGACTTGGGAGTAGCCTTGTGCTACCAATCTTGCCTTGTTGCGAATGATGTTCCCATGAGCATCTTGCTTGTTCTTGAAGATCCACTTTGTTCCAATGACGTTGTGGTTCCCCGAAGGTCTTGGCACCAATCTCCACACCTTGTTGTACTCGAAGTTGTTTAGTTCTTCATGCATGGCATTGAGCCAATCCGAGTCTTCGAGCGCCTCATAGACCTTTTGGGGTTCAACACAAGAGACAAACGCATGATGTTCAAATAGTTAGCTAATTGTCTACGAGTGCTTACCCCCTTTCTTAGACTTCCAACCACGTTTTCCATGAGATGGCCTTGGGTGGTGAGTTTGGAAGCAATCTTCGCGGCACGATGCTCTAATTCTTCCTCGGGTGTGGAAGGAGGAAGGTTAACTTGATCATCTTGAGCGCCGTCTTGAGCTTGCTCATGATCTTGAACTTGCTCGAGGGGGAGAACTTGACCTTGGGCATCATTTAGAGGTTCACCTCCATCTTGAGGTTGATCTTGCCCTTGGTCTTGTTCATGAAGGTGAGGGCCTTCACTTTGTTCTTCGGAAGTGTGTGGGTCTTGGGGAGGTGATGGCTCCACTTGAGTGGAGCATTGTCCTTCTCCTTCGGCCACAAGGGGTTCCTCAATGGGTAGGATATGACCAATACCCATTCTTCTTATGGCTTGGGGAGGAATTTCATCACCTACATCACAAGTACCACTTTGCTCCACTTGGGAGCCGTTATTTTCATCAAACTCTACGTTACACGTCTCCTCAATGAGTCCGTTGGACTTGTTGAGAACACGGTAAGCATGAGAGTTTGTAGCATAACCAACAAATATGCCCTCATGAGCTCTAGCTTCAAATTTAGACAAACGAACACCTTTCTTGAGAATGAAACACTTACACCCGAACACCCGGAAGTACTTGAGATTGGGCTTGTTCCCGGTGAGTATCTCATACAGAGTCTTGTTCAAGACTTTGCGGAGATAGAGCCGATTGGATGCATGACAAGTTGTGTTGATGGCTTCGGCCCAGAAGTTGTATGGAGACTTGAACTCCGCCATCATGGTCCTTGCCGCATCTATCAATGTCCGGTTCTTCCTCTCCGCAACACCATTTTGTTGAGGGGTATATGGTGCAGAATATTGATGCTTGATCCCTTCATCACTAAGAAACTCATCCAAGGTGTAGTTCTTGAACTCGGTGCCGTTGTCACTTCTTATTGTCAAGATCTTTGCATTGTGTTGACGTTGAGCTTCATTTGCAAAGTCGATGACGGTTTGTTGAGTCTCACTCTTCCTCTTGAAGAAGTATACCCACGTGTATCTTGAATAATCATCCACTATCACCAAGCAATACTTTCTACCCCCAAGACTATCAAAGGATGGGGGCCCAAAGAGGTCCATGTGGAGGAGCTCCAAGGGTCTCTTCGAGTAGATGATAGTCGTGGGAGGGTGAGCTGTCTCATGAAGCTTTCCTTCGATACAAGCACTGCAAACATGATCTTTGGAAAAAACTAACATTCGTTAGTCCATGGACATGGTCCCCCTTGAGAAGACTTTGCAAAGATCTCATATTGACGTGGGCTAAACGGTGATGCCAAAGCCATCCCACATCAACTTTAGCCATTAGGCATGTCATGGTCTTAGTGGGTTGCTCCGAGAAGTTAACCACATAGAGACCGTTCTCGACATGCCCAACAAAGGCTACTTTAAGAGTCTTGCTCCACAAGAGGGCCACGGTATCAATATCAAAGAAGGTGGCAAAACCCATGAGTGCGAGTTGACGAACGGAAAGTAGATTGAACGCAAGGGACTCAACAAGCATGACTTTCTCGATCGTTAGATCATGAGAAATGACAACCTTGCCAAGACCCAATACCTTAGAATGTGAGGCATCACCCCATTCGACATTGGTGGGCATAGATGGGATATTGTGCACGTCCACCACCAAGTCCTTGCTCCCGGTCATATGATTTGTTGCTCCACTATCGAGCAACCATGATCCCCCACCGGAAGCAAACACCTACAAGAGATCAATGCTTGGTTTTAGGTACCCATTGAGTAATGGGTCCTTTGATGTTAGTAACAAGGGTCTTAGGAACCCAAATAGACCATTCAATGTACTCATAAGGAGAACCAACAAATTTAGCATAAACATGTCCATCACTAGCACGGCACAACACATAAGAGGGGTTAAAGTCGCCGGCTTTGTTGGGAGGGATGGCGTTGCGCTCTTTGGCTTCACCACTCTTCCCATTGTTCTTCTTCTCCTTAGGAGCACCTTCTCCCTCCTTCACAAAGGTTTGCGTGAGCGGAGGAGGTCGATTGGTCTTGCTCTTCTTCTCCTTGTTCTTCTTCTTGTTCTTGGACTTGGGTGCGAACCCAACTCCCTCCTTGCCCACAACTTCCTTTTGATTGCTCAAAAGGTCATTTAGGTTCTTCTCGCCTTGTATGCATGACACAAGACCTTTCTCGAGTTGTTCCTTCAACTTGGCAATTTCCTCCACAAGATGCACATGCTCACAACATGGGTTAGTAGCATTTGCATTATCAATTAAGACCATGTGAGGAAATGTGGCCTTTTCCTTAGTTAGCTTAACTTGGAGTTGAGCATGAGACTCCTTGAGGGTGGCATGAGCACCTTTCAAGACCTTGTGGGCCTTGTCAAGTACATCAAACTCCTCCGTGAGTCTAACATGATCAACCCCAAGTTTAGCCTTCTCGGAAGCTAGAACATGAGACACAACAAGAGCATGATCAAGATCTTTCTTTAGTTTAGCATGACCATCGTTGTGTGACTCCTCAAGAGCCAAACGATGCTCACGCTCTTCCTCAAGAGCATTAGAGAGATCCGATATCTCATCGGCATAGTCACAACTATGACTTTCCATCTTAGTGATGGTTTCTTCATGAGCCTCGATCATGTCATTGGCTTCACCAAGTTGTTCCAAGAGAGCAACGAAGTGCTTCTTGGATTTGCCCTTGAGCTTACTCATGAAGGGCTCAAATTCATTGATCTCCTCATTAGACCCCTTACCATTATCGAAGTCATCCGTTGAAGGAGGGTTAGGAATAATGGTGGTTTTGATGTTGGGGGTTACCTTGTTGGTGGCCTTAGCCATGAGGCACTTGGCGGTGATGTTCTCGTTAGGTGCATCGAAGAGAGACACCCGAGGAGTTGAGACAATGGCAACGGATGCCATGGCCATTGTTTCACCATCTTCATCATCATCGTCATCCTCACGGTATTCTTCTTGAACCACCAACCCACGAGAAGGAGTCTTCTTGGTGAAGTTGTTCTTGTTGGGGAAGGACTTGGCTTTGTCTTTTCGAATGAACTTGCCACCATTGTCTTCCCGCTTCTCGTATGGACAATCCGCAACGAAATGGCTGACATTGCCATAGTTGAAACAAGTTCTAACTCGTTGCTTCCCCTTGAGGCCACTTGAGTTGTTCTTGTTGAAGTTGGGTCTTGTAGTCTTCTTACTCCAAAACTGTCTTGAGGCAAGAGCCATGTGCTCATGATAATCATACTTCGTGTCCTCGGGGTTGCTCTCCTCATCTTCCTCTTCTTCTTCTTCCTCCACACTAACCTTGGCCTTCAAGGCAAGATTTGGCTTCTTTGCCCTTTGGGAATGGAGCACCACATTGTCGGCGGTCTTATCCAAGATGTTCATTGCAACAAACTCATCCAACACTTCACCAGAGGTCATGGAGTGGAAGTCCGGTCTTTGGCGGATGACGGAGTACATGGCCTTGTTGTAGGGCATCATGGCCTTGAGGAACTTGCGCTTGATCCAGTTGTCATCCGTGTCCTTACTCCCATGATCTCGGAGTGCGACCGCAAGTTTGGTCACTCTTCGAAAGAGCTCACGAGGTTCTTCATCCTCTTTCATTGCAAACTCATCGGCTTCATCTTGCACCACTTCATAGTTGGAGCGTTGAATGCTAGCACTTCCACTTTACATACGCTCGATACACTTCCATGCTTCGTTAGCCATGACATGAGGTCGAAGATGAGGGAGATCTTCGGGAAGGATAGCATCTTGGATGATGAAGAGAGCACTCTCATTGAATTGATTGTCCACTTCTTCTCGAGGGGTGAAGTTGCTTGGATCATGAGGATAGAAACCTTCTTCAATAATTCTCCAAAGGTTAGTATTCACATGTTTTAAATGACGCTTGAAGCGATAAACCCAAGAATCATAATCTTCATTTTTCACATATTTAGGAGGAGGACCGGCATGATTCAAGTGAGTAGAGGGGATCGGTCCTCTATACACCGGGGGTTCCACATGGGCAAAGATGTCGGTGCCATTTCTACCACTAGTAGAAGGACTCTTTTCATTGTTAGCTTCCCCCTTATTGGAGTTAGCATCCGTCACCTTGTTAGTGGGATCACCCACTTTCATTGGTGAGGTAGATAGTTTAAGTCCCTCTAGAAATTCAGTAAACATGCTTTTAACCTCGGCCGTCATGGAGGTTTTCAATGTGTCTAAAGCCACATTGAATTCCTCGCGTGAGACCGAGGTTCCCCCTTCGGCCGAAGACGAGATGGGATTCACACCGGAGTGTTCCTCCGCACCGTCGTTGACGTCAACCATACTCTTCGGACGGCAAAGTCCTTAATAAAGAGACGAGGCTCTGATACCAATTGAAAGGATCGATATGGTTGACTAGAGGGCGGGGGTGAATAGGCAACTAACAATTTTTAGACTTTTCTTTAACAATTTAAACCTTGCAATGAAATAGGTTGTCTAGACGTGCAACTACGTGGACAACCTATATGATGCAAAGACAATGAGCACACAAGCAAGCAATGGATATAGCACAAGTAAGCTTGCGAAAGTAAAGGGATAAGATAACCAAGAGTGGAGCCGGTGGAGACGAGGATGTGTTACCGAAGTTCCTTCCTTTTAAGGGGAAGTACGTCTCCGTTAGAGCGGTGTGGAGGCACAATGCTCCCCAAGAAGCCACTAGGGCCACCGTAATCTCCTCACGCCCTCACACAATGCGAGATGCCGTGATTCCACTATTGGAGCCCTTGAAGGCGGCAACCGGACCTTTACAAACAAGATTGGGGCTATCTCCACAACACTTGGAGGCTCCCAATAATCCCGCGAAGCTTCACCACAATGGATTATGGCTTCGAGGTGACCTCAACCGTCTAGGGTGCTCAACACCCAAGAGTAACAAGATCCGCAAGGGATAAGTGGGGGGAGTCAAATATCCTGTGGTGGAAGTGTAGATCGGGCACTTGTCACCCAATCCCGAGCAAATCAACAAGTTTGATTGACTAGGGTGAGAGATCGAGTGAAAATGGAGCTTGGAGCAACAATGGAGCTTAGAGATGGAAGAGGTAGTCAACTAGAGGTAGAAGACACCCCTTATATAGTTGTGGAAAAATCCAACCGTTATCCACATGTTCAGCCCGCGACCCACGGTACTACCGCTCCAGGGGCGCGGTACTACCGCGAAGCTGTGCGGTACTACCATGGCTGACCACAGTACTACCGCGACAGCAGCACAGGCCGGAACTAGCCTGACAAGGGGGCAGTACTACCGCCTGCGCGGTACTACCGCACCCACTTGCGGTACTACCGCTTGGCAGGAAAGTCACGGCCTGGGAAGGGCGCGGATGAAATAAATTACATCCGTGCCTACTTCCGCTGAAACTGAGGTGGTACAAAAATCCGACGCGGTACTACCGCTCGCGAGCCGCGGTACTACCGTGCGGGCGCGGATGTAAAAAATTACATCCGCGCCTACTACCGCGACACTGCGGTACTAGGTAGTAGGGCCACGGTACTACGACTCCTAGGGAGCGGTACTACCATGGGCCCCCGCGGTACTACCGCGCTGGATGAGCGGTACTACCGTGGAGGGCGCGGATGTAAAAAATTACATCCGTCCCTACTACCGCACCAGAGCGGCACAAGGCCTAGGAGCCGCAGTACTACCGCTCCAGATGAGCGGTACTACCGTGACACACAGCGGTACTACCGCGTGTACTTGTGGTACTACCGCAAGTACAGCTGTAGTCATCAGATTTCCGCACAACCAAGATAACAAAGGGAAGCACCAAAATGCAGGGAAAGGAGGAACAAGTGTATGTGTTGATTCCACCCAAACCTTTCCGACGCGGACCCCCTCTTAATAGTACGGCTCTCCTACGACTCAAATCCACCAAAGAGAAACGTACAAAAACGCCGACTTCAATAGTCTCCGAGGGGCACCGAATCGTCTCATGCCTAGAGATGAAGTATCTGAGAAACTCAAGGCACACGATTAGTCCGCAAATGCATTGTCATCAATCACCAAAACACCTGAGGGATAAATATGCCCTTACAAGTAGGTAGACCCAGATGACGCTCACTGAATGCTTCAACTTGGATACTCAGGATAACTTTCATTAAGTGGCGTACCGGCTCGGGCGTGTTAGGGCTGAAGAACATTGAACTCTTTTCCATGTTTACACACTGACCCGAACAGTCCCCGTAGATCTGAAGCACCTCATTAAGCCTGAGTGCACTGGGTAGCTTAGCATTCATAAAGATTAGACTATCATCTACGAAAAGTAGATGATTGACCCAAGGTGAACGATAGCTGACCCGGATTCCTCTATCTACCGAGGCTCCTCCATAACTTTTCAACAGGGAGGTAAAACCCTCAGCACACAGAAGAAACAGAAACGGTGAGACAGGATCACCTTGACGAAATCCTCTGGATGGCGTAAAATATGGCAACAGTTCTCCATTGACCCGCACAGTGAATCTAACTGAGGTGACACACTTCATAATCAGCCTGATGAAACGGGAGCTGAACCCCAATCTTAACATGATGGCTTCCAGATAATGCCATTCAACCCTATCATATGCCTTCATCATATCAAGTTTCACCGCGCAAACCATATTCTTCCCTTTCTTCCTTCTTCTCATTGCATGGACACTTTCGTAGGCAACAAGAATGTTATCAGTTATGAGGCGTCCGGGAACAAACGCGCTCTGTTCTTCACTAATGATCTCGCCCATAAATTCCTTCAACCTGTTAGTAATGCATTTCGATGCAATTTTGTATAACACTGGGCATAGGGAGATGGGCCGATACTGAGAAATCCGCTGTGGGTAGCGTACCTTCGGTATCAAGGTGATAGAAGTATCATTCATCCCACACGGTAGCGATCCTCCATTCAGGAAATCCAACACAATCGGGATAATATCATCTTTCAGAATCGACCAATGCCTCTGAAAGAACCCCGTTGTAAATCCATCCACACCCGGCGCTTTGGACGGCGCCATTTGGAACAATGCTATCTTGACCTCCTCAGCCGTAAACGGCAAGTCCAAGCGCTCATTAATTTGGTCAGTCACCTTTGGAGGGACAAACTGAAGCAGATCATCCATCGGCTTAAAACCCTGTGAAGTGTACAATGATTGATAGAACCCTTGGACTTCTGCATGGTTCTCGTCTGGAGTTTGACACGTGTACCCATCGCCCCCCTGTAAAAACTTGATTTTATTCATACGCTTTTGTTGAGCAGCTTGGTCATGAAAGTACCCTGTATTACGGTCTCCCTCCCTCAAAAAAGTTACTCTGGATCGTTGCCTCATCCAGATTTCTTCCTGTCATAGTGCTTCCCGTAGATGTATAACTACATCTCGTTCTTCATCACTCGGACCCCTCCCAACTGAAAGGCCTCACAGCATATCAAGTTTCCCTCGAAGCTTACAAACTTTCCGGGACAGACACCCAAATTCCTTTGCACCCCAGGCAGCAAGCTTACTTTGCATATCCTGCAACGCGCTGACAACACCCACCAAACCCGTCTGACCTGCTCCGTTTCTCCAAGTATCACGTACTAGTTGATCATACTCCGAGTGGGTTTGCCACACGTCCTCATACCTGAACTGACGCGCAGTCTGGTTCCACGGTTCCCTCAAATTGTCACGCAGGTCGGCCAAAACAAAGCAGTGATCAGACTCTATGGTACTTATATGACGAACCAAAATGTGCGGGAACATGTTAGTGAGCTGTGTGTTGCCACACCCCCTATCCAGCCTGGCTTTTACGTTTTGCTCACCCCCTTGTCCGTTATCCCAAGTATACTCTGCTCCTGTCCATCCCAGGTCAAGAAGCGAGCAATCATCTAAAGCTTCTCTGAACGCCCTCATTTTCCATTCCGGCCTAACTGCACGCGAGAAGTGTTCAGAAGCAAACATAGTCTCGTTAAAATCCCCAACATAAAGCCACGCTTCATGCTGCAAAGTAAACAGAGTACGGAGAAATCTCCAGCTGTGATGTCTCTCATCCACTCTTGGGGCACCATAAAAGCCAGTAACCCTCCACTCCTTGGAGTCTCGGGCATTCTTCCTGACCAACACATCTATATGGCTCGAACTGAAATTTTTCAAATCAACCTCAATCTCAGCCGACCAAAACAAACCAATTCCGCCACTTAATCCATTGCTATTAACTGCAAAACAGCCCGCGAAACCAAGTAGATTATGCAGACTTTCCACCCGCTTAGCCGATATCTTCGTCTCCATCACAAAGAGGAGACTAGGCCCTTCTTGCTTCACAACATTGCGAAGCTCGCGAACTGCCGCTGGGTTCCCAAGCCCCCGGCAGTTCCAGCTTAAGCAACTCATTGGTGCGGGCAGGACTGATCCGCAGTCGTTGCCGAAGACTCCGAGTTGCTCGGAGTAGGTTTCTTCTTCTTGTGTTCCCTCTCAGCTTCACTGTCACCATCCTCATGCGTCACCTGATCCCCACCTAGAGCCACCAATCCGACAGTTCCAGTACCCTCCCGAAGGGGGCAATCCAGTAGGAGCGGCAATTCAACTCTCCTATACACATGTTTCTGCCCTTGAGGCCCCCCCTTTCGTTTGTTCTGTATAGGGTTCGTTTTCAGTGGGGATGTAACATCCACACCACCCTTGGGTGCAGTGCTCGATTGTCGAGTTTTAGCTTTCTTGCTCTGGGAAGCCGACTGCTCCCTCGTCGTCGAGCCCTCCCCAGACACATTCCTCTTCCTGTCGTCCGGAGCTCGTAAACCTCTCCCGAAGGGTAGATCTCCGTTGGCATCCCGAGTTCCAGGAGTGGGGCAGTACAAATCCGAATGACCCAAACGGCCACAGGAAAAACAGAAGTGGGGCACGTTCTCGTAAAGGATATCATATAAATCCGTGCACTTCCTCCTTTTTGATTCGATCAAAATCCATCTTCTCAGAGGTTTATCCACATCAACAGTAACCCTAGCCCTCAAAAACCCAACCATATGATCGAACTTGACCGTCGTGGCGTTCTTGTCAATCTGACCAACTATTGATGCACTCCACTTGTCATCACACAGATTGAAAGGCAAATTCATGACTCTCGCCCAAAGTTGTAGCTTGTCAAACCTTAGTTCAGTTGGGCGCATACAATCGTCAAACTCCGACAGGATCACCGCGTTCTTACTGACATGCCAAGACAATCCATCCCAAACCCGATCGCGATCTCGCTGATTAGCAAACTCTACCACAAAGGTATTATCTCCCACAGATCTGAAAGCTAAACCCTTCGGATTACCCCATGCAGGGCGGAGAGCATTGGTGATGGTGTTGATGTGAATGACATTGCGATGTAGAATCTTCCCCGCCACCAACCACTTCTCCGGCACTCCGTCTTCGAGATCATCCAAGACCAGCGGCGTTGCCTCTTCATCGGTGATATCCAGCTTGCCCAACGCCTCGGCTAGCTTTGCCCTAGCCTCCCCCGGTGACAAGGGTGTCTTCCCTTTTTCCGGATCAGACGACGTCGCCATCCCCTACCCGATCACCGTTGCGCCCCGTCGTGAGATCGACGTGCGCCGCCAGGAGTCCACCCTAACCCTAATCGCCTGTCACCAGGCTCCAGGTTTTTCGGGGAAAAACTTTCCTCTTACAGTACATTCATATTTATTGGAAAACAAAATGTAGACAACTCATCAGGTATATATCTTTTGAGGTGAATCAGGTATATCTAAAATAACATACTTCGCTAATTTTACGTGTTGTAGTTCTAGCACCGCGACGACCAGGTGACACAGCCGCGACGTGTGTTAGAAATTTAGGGTTCCTCTGCTTTTCTGAGGTGCCGCTCACAATTCGCATATCAGAGACTAGTGGGTGCGATTTTTTTATATTGTCTTTCCAAAGAGTTCACCTTTGATACAAATAAAATTCCTAGCTTATTCAATTGGTTTCTGAGATAGAGTTCAGATCAAATTACCAACCATGATTAAATTTATTTGTTAACGGATTCTACCCGTTGTGTCTCTCAAAACACGGATTTGTGAGCAATGCACCATGATCATGTATAAATTCTATCAATCATGCAGGTCACTATTAGGGTCGTAGCCTAGTTCCTTCCAATTATTAATGTATCTGGGTAGTGTTTCTAATACAAATACATAGTATACTGTATCTCTACTTCTAATGGAGCAGTTGGTGAATAGTTTTCACGGTTTATTTTCGTTGAGTTTTTTTCGTCTCTCCTCCCACCACCCCCTCCCATCCTGGTCCATTGGTTTATTTTTCTCTCCACTCTTTATTACAACCATGACTTTCCTAACGTACAACAAATCACGGATCTAACTTTCTTAAATTATTCATATCAATCAATTCCTTTTATTGGTTTAATTTGTCTTAGGAAACAAATAACAAATTTTTAAGAAACAAATAATAGATTTAAATCTAACTTTCCTAACTTATTTAAATCAATCGATTTCTCTCATTAGTGAAATTTGTTTTAGGAAACAAATAACAGACACGTCACAAACTTTCCTCCCAATAAATAGTTTCTTAACATTTGCAAACTTTCCTAATCAGACACGTCACAAACGGGCAGGTACTGATATCATGTTACCAAACAATAAAACCCCATTTGCATAGAAATCAGTTCAAAATCCTAACTTTCCTAAATTTTTACCTTTCCTTGATAACATCCAATATTTTCTATGTTTTCCACCTATTGAAGGAAATCACCCCTCCATTGATATTAGCATTTTTTTTGGAATGAGATCTTCGGGTTATGATTTTTTTGCGATTCTTTCCAATTGTGACCTCTCCTTTCGCTCCGGCTCCTTCTCGCATAACCACCTCCACCACAGCCAGCTGACGCCACCCTAGACCTCTTGCCTCTCCACACCTTCTCCGCCACCTCCTCCTCGTACTCCATTGACAATCCCTCCACCACGTTTGTCCACGGCGGTGTCACGCAACAGCGTACCAGTGGTAGAGCAGCGCATAGCAGCAGGAAGAAGCATGCAGCAGGCGGGCGAGCGGACGATGGTGGAGGGCAGAGATGCGGCCGGCATGGCTGAGGGGGCGGCGGCAGAAGATGGCCGCGACATGAGGCGGGGTGAGGCAGGGGCGCGACAGCGGGGCGAGCGAAGGGATAGGCGGCAGCAGACGGGGCGAGCACAGCCAGCGAGAGTGTGATGCGCGGCCAGGGTGTGCGTCGCGCGGGGCACAACGGTGCGGTGGCTGTGGCGAGCATGATGGCAACGGCGGGCGTGACGGACGCGGTGTGGCACGTGCGTGGGCATGGAGAGCCAGAGAGGGAGTGGCCCCGCGAGCGTGGAAGAAGAGTTGAAGGCTCGGGCATGGGCGCGCATAGGAGCGGGCATGTGCCATGGGGTCAATCCGAGGAGCTCAGTGGCTACCCCTGCAATGGCCATGGCGGACGGCGGTTCTCGGCCACGGCAAAATACCTAACGAGAGCAAACGAGAGGAGAAACTGGGGAAAGGCAAGAGGAGATCACGGCGGTGTCAATGGCACCCTAGGGGAAGACAGGGGAGCTTGGGGCGGCGCGGATCAAACGGCAATGTCGCGGTGGCCGAAGGTTGAGGAAGACGGCAACGGCGTCGATCTAGGGGTGCTGGACTTGATCTCGTTGGCGCAGACGAAGTAGCGAAGGCATTCGGAGCTCCTCGACAAGCTCCTAGCCAGCAGGGAGGGCAGTGGCCGTGTGGACGGGGTCGGTCAAGCTCACCACAAGTCCGCATATTATTTTCAATTGAGTAAGTCTTATTGGCGGGGAGAATAGGCTATGTGTGTGTTAGAGAGAGAGAGAGGGAGAGAGAGGGAGGAATAGGGAGGGGGAGAGAGTGTGCGTGTGAGAATTTGATGGTAAAAAAGGTCACCAATGTCGTAATATTGAACTCTTAAAGTTAATATGACCCCATTGCAACGCACGGGCGTTCTTCTAGTCATTGATAATGGCCGGTTGTGTTAAGCTCCCTTCGTTCCGTTATATAAGGTACTTGTTTTTAAGAAATTCTCACAATGTAAGGTGCATTTCTTTTAATTTCTCATAATTCTTTTTTTAGCCTTTCGAAAAAAGAAAATTATCTCTCTCCCAATTGTCTTTATCTCATTGTAATTTGCCAAGATGCATTTCTTCTAATTCCTCATAATTTTCTTTTTAGCTCTCCAAAAAAAGGAAACTAACTCTCCCACAATTGTCTTTATCTCTCCTCTCTCGGTTGCATGTGTCTCTTACTTTTCTGAACTAACTGATTTACTTGCCATTAAACAACAAATTTGTCAAGGATAATTATGTCCTAACCTCTCTATAATTATGTGCCTTGGTCATCATGCCAAAAATAATACATCTTACACAAAGGAACAGGGCAAGTAATATGCAAGTACATTACAACAAGTAATAATTCCATGATAAACATGTAAAGTAATTTCATGTACAAATGCATGAATAATTCTATAATGAGGTCTTCCAAATATTAATAATTTCAAATTCAAATATAGTTGCAAAACACATAATTACAACAATGTCTTCTTCGATGGTGTAGATATACAAAGCACATGAGAAGGGACGGGGTGGGGGAAAGGGCTCTTCAAACGAAATGTCGGATTCTGACATAGAAAAGGTACGGACTCCCCAAACCTTCCCGTCTTGTGTCATATAATAGAATATCTAAAATGCTCAATGCACACGGTTAGTCCACACGAAGCATTGTCATCAATCACTAAAACCATTAGAGAAATATGTCTTAACACGATGTCTGGCCGCAGGTGCCTGAGTTTGGTGCGGATCTTTATGTAGCTTCATGCATCTACTACAATGTGGTTTGAGTCAATGATCGCCGATGGCGAAGTCGGAATCATTTGCCCAGAGTTAGAGATGACAAGGACGCCTCTAGGAGAGGAGTGAAGACAATGACGTACGTGCTATCTCAATGAGGCCCTCTTTAAAGTGATGTGCGGGGAATTTTTTTTTACGTGTGCCGCTCAATGATCGCATATGGTTTTCACCCGATATTCCGTATATTAACTGGGCAATTCTTTTCTTCAACCTAGCAGGCTCTCTCTACGACTACAAGTGCATCCTCCTCCTCTTACTAGCAAGCAAGATTAACCCGAGTCGATTGCAAACCAAGCCCAAGCACCAATTTCAAATTTCTCTCATCGCATTTGGCAGTCACCTAAGACGCAACCAAAAAAATCGGATCTTCGCACAGCTCGATGATGAATCGGGAGAAAATCAACTCCGACGTCAGAGGCCAAGGAGTAGCAAGGATGCATAAACGGCGACAGTTTCAGGGCACAACAACGAGCAGCCGAGCACAAAGCTACAGAAGCACCTCTACCTGATGCTGGACGACTGGGACAAGGGCTTCACCATCCGCAAGATCCACGCCGACAGCCCCGACGACCTCATCCTCACCGACGAGCCCCCCGTCCTCCGCCTCCTCTCTCCCGGACACATCCACTGCATGTCCTACGCCGCCATGGGCAGCAGCCACATAATCGCAGCAAGCAACCAACACCCCGCCACCCTCATCTACGACACGGCAACCGCCGGACTGACCACCGGCCCTCCAGGACGGCCGCGCCGTCTTCCTGCCCGCCGCCGACGGCACGCTGTACGCGTTCACCTACTACTTCATGCGGGGGCCTCAGGCCGTCGAGGCGCTGTCCTCCGTCGCCAAGGACCTGTGCTCCCAGGTGCCGACCGTGGACTGGTCCTGGAGAAGCGTCGTGCCCTCGCCGTTCGCCCGGAAGGAGAGGGTCTGCTCCTGCGCCGCGCACCCGGACGGACGCACCGTCTTCGTGTCGGCCCTCACAACCGGCACTTCCGCACCATGTCCTTCGACGCTGGTCACCGAGTGGACGTGCCACGGGGAGTGGGGGCTGCCGTTCATGGACAACGGCTACTTCGACGGTTACCTGGACGCTTGGGTCGGCCTTGACGAGGACCGCTACGTCGGCGCCTGCCAGGTCGCCGACCCTACTCCTGCCAGTAGCATGCAAGTGCCGCGGTTCTACTCGAAGATCGCCAAGGACAAGCTCTGGAGCAAGGAGCGGCGGGCGGCTCATGGGCCTACGCTCACCTGTATGGGCCGTGGCAGGTTTTGCCTTGTGGACTGTGTGGTGTGCGAGGTGATGACGTCTAGTTACACTGATGGCGCCCCTCAAAAAAAAAAAGTACACTGATGGCTCTTCTAAAAAAAGTTTAACTGATGGCTGCATGCTCAACATCACCACATGTCGCCTCCGGTACTCTCACAAGAGAGAGCTGCGGATCGCCGATCGCGCCACCAAATCCTGTCAAATGACCAAGAATGTCCGCGCATTTTCTCCTGTTGCGTTCTGGATGTAACTCGCCGTTTTCCTGCTTGGTAGTACTACGTCATAATAGTACATTAGTTTACAAACATTTACTACTAGTACTTTATAATGCGCTGGAGCGTAGAGCTGCAGCAATGTTTGGTGAAACAGTCTAGTCTCTAACAGAAGGACCAAATCAAAGAGTAAAGACATTAACCTGAAATAGCTCCAGTGCCATAATATCAAAAGAATGGTTTGCGTACTGAAAGGTATGCAACTATCCTTGGTCTTAACATTGCTTGCTGTTTGAGATGGTAACCTTATTTACCTGCGGATTTCCCAACCACTACTCTTCGTACCACTTGCGTAAACTGCCTGAAGTCGAGGCAAAAGGAGTGGTATTCTGTAATTTACCCTGGCAACTAATCAAGTGAGAAGGAAGACTGGGCCAAAGAAAAAGATTGTTGTGACGAAACAGAATGCAAATAGACAATATCAAAATTTGCCAGCATCGACGGACGCACTGCTACTATTAGTGTGGACCAGGAATTGTTGCGGATACATTGTCTAGTTAGACAGACAGGATTAACACAATCCACTGCGATTCATAGACAACTCATCAATTTATACCACCCTGCGTTGCCTGCTGTTTGGCGCGCTACCAGATATGAAATGCTCCCTCCGTTCACAAATATAAGATGTCTTGGATATTTCAATATGGACTACATAAGGACTGAAATGAGCGAACAAACACACTAAAACGTGTCTATATATATCCAATTCAGAAAAAGTTAAAACATCTTATATTTGTGAATAGAGGGAGTAGTTGTTTTGAAAGATGATAGCTAAAACTGTACCATATAGAAAAGCCATTTTGGTACACATGGAGTAGCCTCCGATCATATCTGATAGCTACTGAGGAAGTTGTCTGGAGTAAATAGTTATACATGCAAAGTTCCATTGCAAAAAAAAAGTATTCTATATAAAGTTCCATTGCAATAAAAGAAAGTCTAAATGATACTCCAGTTGTCTGGAGTAAAGCACATGGGATGTCGATTTTAAGATGTGCAAAGCAACATTTTGCCCAAACAGCTTAAGCTACACAAGTAGTTAAGCATGTGGCCAAACTCCAATACACACCATCCAACATGTGTTTTTCTTAGATTATGATCACAGCATGTGTAGCGACATCTAAATATCAACGAAGCAACGTTATTTTTTTAAACAATGACCTAAACCCACATCCATTTAAATACGCAGGTGTTACTCCCTGTTACAGGTGTTGACTAAACACAACCACCCTGCAGGAGTACAACAGCTTTATATAGAGATGGCAAAAAATAATAATAGATTGCAGCCAATGTACAACAGCTTACACCTAAATGAAATGAGATATTCTAGAGTGCATCATGCTTGCTGGTCCTCAACCAGGACCTTGACCTTGCCTTACACCTAAAATGAGATATTCTTACAACACAAATAAATTTGGTAAAGCAAAAACAACTCATCACTGATAGAACTTGCCCGTGAGATGTACAGAAAATATAAAATAAAACAATATGGAAGCTTTACCAGATGGAGATACCCAATGGCCAATACAATGTTGATGTGCCGTTATTTGACAGCATAGCAAGCTGGGTATGGCATGCGAGATGCCATGGAGAATGCATTGTGGGCTGACTACATTGCAAGACAATGAACCATATGTAATAAGTGTAAAACAATTGGTTTGTACTGCAATTAGTTCTATTCAATCAAAAGGATTGTGATCAAGTGTCATTTAACATTGCATCAGTACTAGCACATCTGTCCAGGAACACATACACAAAAGTTAAGGACCCTTTCCTAGCCTAGCACCTTAGCACTACATGATAATTTGCTACCATTAACATTGCATTAGTAGTACTACAGCAACTTCGCATACCCTTTTCCTAGCCTACCACCTTAACACAAAAGCCTTCTCCACGGGGCATATTTCCATAGCCATTACACTAGGTGTTCTGAATTTTTCTTTTCAACCAGCTCAGCCGTAATTCCTTAGATGAAAAGGAGAGAAACACTTCCCTGTTGTCCTTGTTGTCGGTGAAGAGGTCAGCTGCTTTTAGCATATCTTCCGTTTGTAAATCCGGCAACCCTTCAAGTGTAGCAATGCATGTTTGTATGCTATAGGGATCCTCCAATTTCCTCTCCTCAATGGCTGCAAACCGATTCATTTCTTCTCTTTTGAAGCTCAGGTACCTCTCCTGGAAATCATCAAGATTAGAGTTCGTCTTCTGTCTTTTTGCCCGTTTAGCACTAGTAGGCTCAGGAGCAGAATGAGGTGGTTGACGATTTCTATGTAGGTCTTCTGGAGGTTCCATCGATATATGTGGGGCCTTGTTCGCATAATTATCGGTGCCATGGCAACTCCTTCCTTGAGCATAGCGCCCTGCATGGATTACGTCCAGAAGAATCTCGCTTAAGAACATAAGAGACACAACATAACTAATTAATTCAATGGTTTAAAACTCACCGTCATATAGAGCAAATATATCATAATAGTATGGGAATGACTTGTCTTGCCATCGGAGGGCATCTTTGTTTTTACGTGCCCTTAATTCTTCCCAAACACTATCAGGAGCAACCACCATCATCGTATCACGATCCCAGCCAAAACCACTTTCAGATATCAAGTCTCTTATAGCTTTAAAATCTTTCTTCAGGTCCTGCTCCTTTTGTTTGACCTGAGTTACTGAGAGTGATAAACCAAATCGTGTATTGAATGCATCCACAATCCTTCTCCAAGCCTCTTTGCTCCATGCATTTCGTGTTCGATATGTCGGCACATCATGTTCTTTCAAGAGCCAAATAAGATATGACTTCATCTTGTGATTCCAGCTGGCTCTAGAACAACTCTTGGTGGTGCCTGATGATATGACAAGTGCAATTCTAGTATTAGTTATTGAAAAAACATACTACTAACTAGCTATGCACTGAATAGCGCATACAAGTTAAGTCTATGGGTAGTGAAACAATGAGAGCCACACTCAATGTCATCATATATAGGATTATAACATTAGTTCACGATCCTCTTAACATACATGGAGTGTTGATCTCACTTAATTTGAGGGAGCCACGGCCCAAAATTCACATGAAATCCCAAAAAATCAAAATAAACTGTCCCTGAAACATCACAGCAAACCAGCGACACAACATCCATACAATAAAAGTTCGCCTCGCCTCGATCTTCCACATAACAAGCTAACTAGGTGATGGTAAGAATCAATCCATACATACACACAGCATCATATATCTTCCTGATTCTTTGAATCTCCTAGTACAGCTTGCCACATAATTGCAAAGAATCCAGTACATAGCTGGATAGGCACACACCATGCTATATAGCTGAACCGATGTTAAATGCTAATATATGTATACATCAGTGCAGTACATGCAACGGTTGCCTGTTGTGTGATGAAAAATACTCTCTGAAAATGTAGCGTGCACACTAAATCCTAACTAGCCAGAACTCTGCTCCACTAATTGGCACACGTACTAGCAGTCGAACAACCGAAGAGAAAATAATCTACTACTGTAGTAACTAATTAGGTTGTCACACCATACATACAAAGAGAGACAGATCTGTCCTAGCAAGACAAATGTTCAACAGTAAATCAAGATTTTGAACGAGAAACCAATATGTATCGAGAGTGGGTTACCTGTTTCTTGCCAGATCTCCTGACCTTCCCCAAATTGCAGATCTTCCGACCCTTGTGTCGATGGAAGGAGGGGAGGCGGAGCAGGAGGGGCGTAGGAAGGGGGCGGAGGCAGAGGAGGAGGTGGAGGTGGGATCCCCCCGTGGTCGTCCATGTCGATTTCGCGCCAAGCTCGTGGGAAACGGAGAGTGACGGAGCGAGGGAAGCGGATTTTCGCCTGGCGTTCCTTTGGTTCGAGCAGATGCTATTTTTCCCGTGGAAAGTGCAGCTTGAGGGGGACGCTTTACTGTGGAACGAACGAAGCTGATTTCCTGCTGAGCGAACGGGCCTGCAGAATTCCTACGGAACAGTTTCCGTTCACCAAACCTCGGGTGTCTTCAATGCGCCGATCCAAATGAACGTAAATTTTGTCTGTTTTTATTTGTTGGGTCGGTGTTTTGGTCTTTATCTGTCTTCATCCGTATTTGAATTATAGTGCGTCCACGCGATTATTTTTTTGCTTTTTTATGTAGATATAGAAAAATATTGCCCAAAGTTCACATAATTCAACCAAATACAAATATCATAGTTTCATAAACCAAAAAAATCTCATAGGTTACAAACCAAATAAAATTTAAATTGTTACAAATACATTTGAAAGAAAAAATAGCTTATACATCTATTGATTGTCAAGGTGAGCCCAGCGTATGCTCAACCAAATTATCTTGTAGTTGAATGTGAGTTTTCCAATCACGCATTTGATGATGAAATTCGGTGAACTGTGCAAATGTAGTCGTTCCTCCATGCTCAGGCACATCATTTTCCCCTTGAAATTGAAACCCCTGATCCAAGATTTTATCCTCACGCTCATCCTCTATGATCATGGTGTGCATGATCACACAAGCAGTCATCACCGCTCACAACTTTTTGGTGCTCCAAATTCTAGCAGGATACCGAACGATGCCTCATCGAGATTGAAGAACACCAAAATCATGTTCCACATCTTTTCTTGCACTCTCTTGTGCTTGGACAAATCTCTACCTCTTCTCTCCTATCGCGTTGGAGATTGTCTTGACAAGTGTAGCTCATTGAGGATAGATACCATTAGTTAGGTAGTATCATTTGTTTTAATGGTGGCCGTTTATCTCAATATTGACCTCTAGACAGTTGCCTTCTGCAAGCCTTGCAAACACTGGAAAACGCTGAAGCACGTTGATATCATTGTGAGAGCCGGCCATGCCGAAGAAAGAGTGCAAATCCAGAGATCGTGTGAAGCCACGACCTCAAGTATGACAACGCAAGATTTCACATGGCCCCTAAATTGCCCCTGCCAAGCAGAAGGGCAGTTATTCCACTCCCAGTGCATACAATCTACGCTACCAGGCATCTCTAAAAGCCCCTATCGGCATTGATCACCAATAATCGGGTTGTATCTGCAACAGTTGGTTCTCTCAAGTACTTCAGGCCAAATACTGCTACCACAGCCTTGCAGAACCTATACATGGATTCTAGGCACATGGATTCGCTCATCTCGGACATACTCACCAATAAGATCAGCAGATATTCTGTATGCAAGCATCCGAATAGCTGCAGTGCATTTCTGATAAGAGGAGAAGCCAACCCTCCCCATGGGCATCCTTCTTGCATTTGAAATAATTATCATAAGCCACCACACCTTTCGGATACGATTGAACACATGTCTAGCCATCCGAAAGCGGCGCAAGAATAGGTTGTGTGTGAAGAGTGGGTCAGTGGACTCGAAGTAGTCCTTCCAAAGTAGGCAATGCTCGCTCTATCTGTTGCGATTCAACGCCGGGGTATACCTCGGGATCGAGCCCCTAAACATCACCCGCTACCTATCAATGTGGTCATGGACGACCAAAGCCGGGACCACAATCTCCTCATTGTCGGATGAAGGATCATCCGAATCACAAATGAAGTTGTTAAAAAAGTACTCATCATCACTATCCATTTGTATCTTGCGGGCGATACGCCGAACACCTTGAACATCAGAAAAATAGCATTTTTACATTAAGGATTTCAGCATCTAAAACTTTCAAAATAGCGTTCACAATTTGAACAATGGCTGATGAGAGCTACATAATTTAAACTAACTACGAAAAATATCTGATCATGTGTCTCTGAACGAACAAACTCAATTTAATGGAACCATGCATCTCTATATCAAAAAGTAAGTTCCAAAATGTTAAGTATTGTTGGAGAAACATAAACGGCCAATAGGATAGCAAACATATAACACAAACATAGAACAAAACATGAAGAATTTGTTTAACTCATTGCCCAAGTTTTTTTTTTGAGAAATCTGGGGGAATTGGGGAATGCGTTGCGTTGAGAGAAAGTCAGGCCGATGCCCAGTGGGCCGCTAGCCTGCTAGTGCCGGGCGCCTGAGCCTGTGTTTTCGATCTGATATAACGTTTTGCATTGATTTTACAATGTTGTTCGGAAAATAGCATTTTTACATTAAGGATTTCAAGATTTATAAACTTTTAATAGTGGGAATAACCCCCGGAGGGGGGTTGGGTAGCAAAAAATGTACCTTGAAAGTTATAAACCGAGTCATGGCAATCAAAAGCATTGGTTGCTAACTATACTATGACGAGTGATGCAAAAGGCGACGATCAAGCGACATGGCTGGGAAAGACCAAAGAAGAACTATGTGAAGTTAAACGTGGATGGGGCTTTTGAACCATACTTACTCAAGGGCTCGTATGGCGCTATCATCAGAGACATGAGTGGCACATTCGTCGCGACAGGAAACGGGGAAATCGATTAGTGTGAAGATGCGCTTATGGCCGAGGCACCGGCCTTACTTTCATCTCCAATTTGGCAACTACAATCGGATGTAATCGCATAGAGGTGAACTCCGACAACATCGAGGTGATAGAGACAATAAAGAATGGAGGTCTCTCTTTTGGTCTATCGACGGCAATTCTTGATGATATATATCACCCTGCGTATGATTTCCCACATAGTATTTTTGAGCATGCTCCTAGAGAGACTAATTGTGTTGCCCATGATTTAACCAAACTAGCTAGAAGTAAGATGTGTGTGGGGTGGATGGAAGATCCATCCATAGAGGTTGTTGATACTCTTATACAAGATAATACGGTGATCACCTTGTAATAAAAAGTACTTTGATGTCAAAAAGAACCAAGCCATGAAATTCTCAGCGTTTACGTTGACTGTTGTGGTGTCGTTTGTTCCTCGTGCAGGCCGTCCAAGTGGATCACCCAACACAACATAGAGGTCGCCCCACTCGATTATGGTTTGTTCACGCCCTTCACCCTCGAGGAGAACATAGGGTTTTTCCACCATGGAGACCCCTGCAATTAGAGGGGTTAGAAGGAATGCACAATTTTTTTTGGGGAAATGAACCACGTTTGAGAGCAGAGAGAACATGTACTCTCCGGCGGGTGACATGTATGCGGACCCATTGATTTTTTCCGCGGGAACAACGTCTAAAGCTTGTTGTACTGTACTCAGTCCACTCGCACCTCCGACGATGATGGTGCCCCGGCGGAAACTGGCTTGACCATAACACACGACGCGATGAGCATCACGACCGCCACTGCCCATGCCTCCATGGACACCCTCTTGATCGACATTGGGTGGGGGGGGGCGTTGCCCCCTAGCCTTGGATTAATTCCTAAAGGAAAAAATAGGAGGGCTTAGATCGCATTTGCCCTCCCGCCCAACACTAATGATTTGTGTTTAGCTCCCCCCCCCCCCAAGTGATTTTTGGCTAGCTCCGCCAGTGTGAACGATTGCATCGTCTTGTCGTATCTAGCTCGAAAAAGTTTGCAAGGTAATGGCCCCGGGCTAGCCAGAGGTCCGGCAACTCGCATGCCACTACCCCGAACAAGTAAGCTAGAAATACTTACCTCGTCAAAATGCGGTTAGACCAGGATAGGAATTTGAGCGCACGCTACATGCGTGTAATACATGTACGTCCTCCCTCCTAGCAACTACAGGGCGATCCGCCGACCTCATTAGAGCATCTCTAGCAGATCTCGTAAACCAGGCCATCCGGCATAATAACCGCCGGTTTACGGGACATAGGAGATTTTTCACAAAAGTTCATTGGATGTCCAAGCTCTGGTTAAAATTCGAGGGCATTCTGAGAAACTTTGTTTCGCAAAAGTTTCAAAGCAAGATTTTGTATGAAGTGAAAAATTGGTTGATTTCCATATCAAATGGATGACCTGGTAGCTCAAACTTGGCAGGGGTGATATCTGACAACCTTTTTTTTGCGGCCGATATTTGACAACCTTTACAGTCCTAGGAATTTTTGGGGAGGCAGAAATTAAATTTGTAGATCTAGTCAAATAATTGAACATGACCATGGGTCTCAAACATTTTTGAAACATAAAAATAATTTTCTCTATTAAAGACCATTTCTGGCCTTAAGAAAAAGCCTTTAAATAAAATACTTTTATACTTCTGAAAATATTATTTTTGTGGTTTTGGGATGTCCTATAACTAATAGGATCAAAATATAACTTTGCAAAGTTTTTATTCCACCTAAATCAGGGACTTGTAGTTGAAGCCATGATTGAAAGTCTTTGAAAACCTAAATTTAGAAAATAGCTTTTGGCCAAAACATTAGGTAAAATAAATATTTTTATGACCTATTCCCATGTCATGATCAATGGCAGAAAGTCGGGATCCATATCTGGAGCAGAATGAGCATAGGACTTTTAACAAGCAAGGCACAACCTTGAAATTTTAAACAAAGAGAGAAACCATTCAAATAACTCGGGGTCCATCATAAAATTATTTAACTAAGCTCAAGGGTTACAAAACACAGGGTGCTACACGTGCCAGATGTCGTGTGTGCAAATGTTGGAAATATGAGCAATTTACCGAGTGATTTTATTAACAGAAATACTAGATAAAGCATGACTAGTGTAGCAGTGATAAAACAAGCCATGCGATTTGACAAAGAGAAGGTAAACAACATCTTCATATATGAACCGTAACTAAACATATCTTGAGCAGACAGTATAGCAAGTTGCATATATGAAATGGAGTCTAACATATCTAGGGCAAATACTAGAACAAGGAACTGTAGCAGAACCTCCAATAGAAAGGGGAGAAACACGTACGTGACAGCAGCAGGAGCAGAGGCACTGGACTTGGGGTCGGTGTCCTCCATGTCGTCGAGGAGGTTGTCGACGTCGGGGAAGTAGTCGTCGGAGTCCGGGGCGTTCGGGACGAAGAAGTCAGTAGTCGCGCAGAGCGCTCCCCAAAAACCTTATCACCCTTCTCCCGTACAAGGCTCAAAAGGTGCGGTTTCGGAGGCCTACTGTCCTGACTCGCGGTGCACGCCGCAAGCCGGGATGAGGAAGACAGAAGCAGCGCAGAGATTGGAACCGGTGGCGAGAGGAAGGAGAAGTTCTGGTGCGTCTCTCTGAGAGGAGCGACCTCCCTTTTATAGGCGCAAGAGAAGGAGGCGAGAGGGCAGCGACGGAAGGTGAAACGAAGAGACGAAGACGAAGTGAACATCCAGCAGCCGAAGGGCTGCACCGTTCACATTCAAACTCCACTGTCCCAAAAAGCTTCTGTGTGACCTTTCGTATACCCGTAGTGCGTGGCAAAAATTTAGACATCGGCTCGGCTCATTCCCGCAACTCGCGGCGCGGCGCGGCGCGGCGCGGCGCGGCGCGGCGCGGCGGGCGGCGGCGGAGGAGCGCGCGTGGATGTCCCTCTTGTTCTCATGCTCATACAAGTGGGGAAGGAGCCTCCCTTATAAAAAGGTCCAACTCCCTCTAAATTAGCAATGTGGGACTAAACTTTAGTTCCACCTCTTGCCTTGCACGAATGGGCTGTGTGGGCCTCTAGAATTTATTAGGAATTTCTAAAACTGCTATTGGGCTAGGTCCAAATAGACAAAAATCCCAACAGAAAACACAACACCAGGGAGTTTTGCGTGTCCCTTTTGTTTGGTTTGGTTTGGGACGAAGAGACATATAGATCCTACTCGTAATAACTCAGGATCCTACGACATGGTGATTTTTCCCCAGGTTCAGATTGCTGAGAAGCGTAATACCCTACGTCATGCTTGATTTTTTCACTGTATATGATGAACAATGGTTACAAGGAGCGGTTTTTGTTGTCAGGGCTTGCCGGGACAAGGAAACACACTATGGTATGTGGGTGTTCAACGTTTTGAGGGTCTATCCTTCTTAGAATCCAATCCTAACCTAATCTAGGTAGCTTGGCCTCCTTTTATAGTTGCAAGGGGTTGCCACAGTAGCTATAACACGATAAAAAATGCTGGTTGTATAGCGGAGCACCTAACACATTAAATGCAAGAGGCACATGGCGTGGAATGACGTAGTCGGGAGTAGACGTATTACGTCCCATCGGGCAGCTTTGTTGACTTCATGCCCATCACTGTAGCATGCGCCTGTTGGAGAACGCAGTAATTTCAAAAAAAAATCCTACGCACACGCAAGATCATGGTGATGTATAGGAACGAGAGGGGAGAGTGTGTCCACATACCCTCGTAGATCGAAAGCGGAAGCGTTATCCCAACGCGGTTGATGTAGTCGTATGTCTTCACGGTCCGACCGATCAAGCACCAAAAGCACGGCACCTCCGAATTCTTACACACGTTCAGCTCGATGACGTCCCTCGAACTCTGATCCAACCGAGCTTCGAGGGAGAGTTCCGTCAGCACGACGGCGTGTTGACGATGATGATGTTCTACCGACGCAGGGCTTCGCCTAAGCACCGCTACGATATTATCGAGGAGGACTATGGTGGAGGGGAGGCACCGCACACGGCTAAGAGATCAATGATCAATTGTTGTGTCTAGAGGTGCCCCCTTGCCCCCGTATATAAAGGAGGGAGGGAGAGGTCGGTCCTACACTAGTAGAAAACGGAGCTTTAATACCGGTTCATAAGGGCCTTTAATACCGGTTCTGCAACCGGCACTAAAGAGTGGAGACTAAAGGCCCCCCCTTTAGTATCGGTTCGGCACGAACCGCCACTAAAGACCCACCACGTGGCGCGAGCTCGCGCCGTGGTATGGGGGACCCTTAATACCGGTTGGTGTTACCAACTGGTATTAAAGGTATTTTTTAGATTTTGAAAAAAAAATGATTTTTTTATTTTCAATTTTCTGAATTATTTGATGATTTAGTCTCTAATCGCCCCTCTTAACTACTCAAGTGTGGATCATTCATTTCAAATCGTCTAACTTCCCGACCGGTCACCCATCCTCTCACTCCCCTAGCCTGAGCACGCTTAACTTCGAAGTTCTATTCTCCCTACTTTCCAAGTCTGTACTTGTTGTTTTCCTGACAAATGTAAGCTGTAAATCCTATTAACCCTCAGCAGTTTAGCTTGAGCATTAGGTCACACATTTCACCGTTTGAGTTTGAAACTATTATTCTAAAAAACAGTAATTATTTAGTAACACTAATATTTCTGAAATAAGTTTGACCATAGTTTGACCACAGTTTGACCAAATTTGACCAAAATTCAATAAATTGAAATAATTATTTAGTAACACTAATATTCTTGAATAAGTATGTAGTAACATTAATACTTCTTGAATAAGTAGTTTGACCATAGTTTGACCAGATTTAACCAAAATTAAAAAAAAACTTAAATTTAAGCATATCTTTTTCTCCTTTTGGTATTTGAGGATTCTAAAAAATTACAAATAGGCCGTAAGCTGTCAAAATCGGATGCGGATTTTTGTGCTGAATTTTTGATATATTATACATTTTTTTCCTACATCGTATACAAAAGTTATAGCCGTTTTACATTTTCCCTACACTTTTTGCAAAACATGTCCAAATTTAAGTTTTTTAATTTTCCTAACTAGTAGATGTAGTAATATAACTACATCTCGAAGAATTTATGAATTTTTTATTATTTTCTTTTGTATTTTTCAAAACTGAAATGGCGATATACAAGGGGGGTAGAGATTTAAAATTGCTCTTTAGTACCGGTTTGTGCCACGAACCGGTACTAAAGGTGATAGCGGGGCCCCGGCCTGACGCCAGCCTGCCACCACCCCTTTAGTACCGGTTCGTGGCACGAACCGGTACTAAAGGTTCAAAACGAACCGGCATTAATGCATAGCCATTTGAATCGGCACTAATGGTACCATTAGTACCGGGCCAAAATCGAACCGGCACTAATGTGTCTCACATTAGGTCTTTTTTCTACTAGTGCTAGAGGGGGCACGCCAAGTGTGGGGAGTCCTACTAGGACTCCCAAGTCCTAGTAGGATTCCCCTTTCCTTTCTGGAGTAGGAGAGAAGGAAAGAGGGGGAGATGGAGAAGGAAAAGGGGGTTGCACCCCTTGTCCAATTCGGACCAGAGGGGGTGCGCACGCCTCCTTCCTTTTGGCCTCTCTCCTCTATTCCCGTATGGCCCAAGAAGGTCCATATACTCCCCGGCGAATTCCCGTAACTCTCTAGTACTCCGAAAAATACCCGAATCACTCGGAACCTTTCTGAAGTCCGAATATAGTCGTCCAATATATCGATCTTTACGTCTCGACCATTTAGAGACTCCTCGTCATGTCCCCGATCTCATCCGGGACTCCGAACTACCTTTGGTACATCAAAACACATAAACTCATAATATAACCGTCATCGAACTTTAAGCGTGCGGACCCTACGGGTTTGAGAACTATGTAGGCATGACCGAGACACGTCTCCGGTCAATAACCAATAGCGGAACCTGGATGCTCATATTGGCTCCCACATATTCTACGAAGATCTTTATCGGTCAAACCGCATAACAACATACATTGTTCCCTTTGTCATCGGTATGTTACTTGCCTGAGATTCGATCGTTGGTATCTCAATACCTAGTTCAATCTCATTACCGGCAAGTCTCTTTACTCGTTCCGTAATACATCATCCTGCAACTAACTCATTAGTTACAATGCTTGCAAGGCTTATAGTGATGTGCATTACCGAGTGGGTCCAGAGATACCTCTCTGACAATCGGAGTGACAAATCCTAATCTCGAAATACACCAACCCAACAAGTACCTTCGGAGACACCTGTAGAGCACCTTTATAATCACCCAGTTACGTTGTGATGTTTGGTAGCACACAAAGTGTTTCTCCGGTAAACGGGAGTTGCATAATCTCATAGTTATAGGAACATGTATAAGTCATGAAGAAAGCAATAGCAACATACTAAATGATCAAGTGCTAAGCTAACAGAATGGGTCAAGTCGATCACATCATTCTCCTAATGATGTGATCCCGTTAATCAAATGACAACTCATGTCTATGGTTAGGAAACTTAACCATCTTTGATTAACGAGCTAGTCAAGTAGAGGCATACTAGTGACACTATGTTTGTCTATGTATTCACACATGTATTATGTTTCCGGTTAATACAATTCTAGCATGAATAATAAACATTTATCATGAAATAAGAAAATAAATAATAACTTTATTATTGCCTCTAGGGCATATTTCCTTCAGCGCCAGCAAGTGGCACATGCCGTAGAAAGCAATCAAGGTGCCAGCGCGCATGCGACTTGGCCTCCAAGGGAGATCGTCCATGCCTGCCAGCTCACCCCGCGCTATGGCTGGCCACGACAGGCTTAGGCCCGTTGTGGCCCTTGAGTAATCCCTTCAATGCTCCTGCCAGCGACTAGTCATTGGCGGGGCTTAGGGTGTCCGCGAGAAGCAGACAATGGAAAGGGAGTTCCCGGAAGGATCAACCCCTTCTCGTGAAGATCTTGGCTTTGACGTTGTCGATGGTGCCAAATGGCTTCTATCCGTCTGCGATGGTCTTGCCGGTGAGAGTCTTCACAAGGATCTGCGTCTTGTGGTCATGTCTTGACGAAGATCTGCATGCCACCTCGAAAGGGGCATGGTCTTGAGTACATAGGCTGGTTGCCCATGTTCACACGTTAGCGGAGCTGCCGCGGCCCAAGCGAGACGGATCCGTGGGACCCTGGTCTTCCGACAGCAAGTAACATTGTTTTTTTATATAGACTACCAGTTGTAGGATAAGCATTACTTCTGAAGATAGAAATAACAGGACAAATATTCAGATCCGGTGAGTTAAAACTCAAAAGGGTCAAGGAGCAAGCATGGCGGCCAGTGCCAGTTCATCCATAACATATGGGCAACTCCTCCTCGTGTGGATGCTATTCATAGGTTTAGAATCTTCCATATTAGTTGATACTCAGTTGTTTTCCCTCTTTTGTTCACTGCAATTACAGTACATTGGTTCTTAACTTAATATTTTTGACTTACAATCTGACTTTTCTATTTATCAGGTAACCATGTCACTTCCACTACTTCTATGCTACCACTACCACTATGTCTTCTCTGAGAACTTGGGCCCATCTGTGTTGATTATTTTATTTTTACAAACATACCATTATGGAATGTACTCATAACTTTGTTTAATCTTTAATTTTAGGGAATAAAGACTGCAGCTCAATGAATCTTGAAATACAAAAGGAACAATGTGTGCTGACTAAGGTTTTACCGCCCCGCTTTATATATAAAGCCACGACTAGAGAAACAAATCCGGATACAACACGCCACCATCCCACACAATACACACACCCAAAGCAAGATACAAGGGTGCCGATGCACCGCAACACTACCAATCGACCACCAAGCACACTACGGATGAGCCCAAAGAAACTACTTGGGGCCGACGAGGACCTCCCGAGACCTAGCCACCGAAAAGTGAAGCGGGACAGTGACGAAGCATGGACTCCAAGGTGGTGCCTTCAAGAAGGGCACGACACCGATTGTCGCCACCGCCCGGCCCCGAGGATCAAGTTTTCACCCGGAGCAACGTGGAGAGAGGAGAACACCACGATGGAGCCTTCATAAAGGAAACGACGCCCGTGGCCGCCGTCACCGTCAACCGGAGAAGACCGGGCAAGTTATGCACTTTGGTATTAACCCTCCGCCAAACCACCATGCTACGCCAAACATCACCAACCATGCCACCCGCGTGACCATGGCTGCCTGACCGCAGCCAAGACGCGCGCTCCGCCCACGAACACCGCGTCTCCCGCCGCCAGGGCCGCCGCCCTGCATCCAAGCAACTCCGAGAACACCCAAAGGCCTTGGCTTTGGCCTGACTGGAAGCACCCGCCAATGGAGCAGCCAACAGCTGCCCTGCCTCGAACATCGCCAGAACCTCACCAGAGGGCACACGACCGAGGAAAGGGGGGGGGAGCGGACGCGTCCGGACCGGTGCACCCCAGCACCGGCGACGGGTAGCCCGACATCGGGGCCTCCCATCCCTCCTGAGAACTCCCACCGGACACACCCCGTGTCGCCTCACCGTGGCGGCCGACACGGCCTGACACGAGGCCACCAACGACAGCCCGCCCAGCCATCGACAAGGAGCATGAAGCCACCCCTCACCCGCAGCCGAGAGCACTCACCGGAGAGCCATCCCGCGCCGCTCGCCGTCGTCCAGGGGCCGGAACGGGGGAGGCCCCAATGAAGCTCGGCCAACACGCACCACCAGCACACGCGCCCGCCACGAGCCCGACCACCGCGCTGCACGCAGCAGCAGAAGCTCCCGCGCCCGCCGGCGAGGCACCGCGCGTCGCCCGCGCCCGCCGGACCGCCAGATCTAGCCGAGCCTAGACCTGGCTGCCGCCGCAGCCACGAGCGCGAGCCGCCCCGTGCAGCCCACCGCGCCGCCACCAAGCCCTCGCTACCCCGCCGTCAGGGCCCGCCGCCGCGCCTCCGCGCCCCGCACCAGCGCGAAGCACCGCCGTCCGCCGCCGCCCCGCGCCAACAGCCTCCGAGCGGGATGAAGAAGAGCCCCGCCGCCACTGGCGCCGGTGAGCTTTGCCCGACAGTGTGGTCCGGCGGCGGCAAGGGAGGGGAGGCCCGAAGCCGGCGGCTAGGGTTTCCCCCCCGGTCGCCACACGGGAGCGACGCGGGGAGGGGATTGTATCTGCCTAAGGTTTTCTGTAACACAAAACCGCAATGTCATTCAGGCATTCTGCTTCTACCTGCAATGACATTGGCCACTAGATGGCACATCAACGTACTCCAGAAGTGTCGACAATCTTTGAAAGGTAATCACAGTCTTTTAAATATGGCTGAAATATATCTCTGAAATCCAATCCAGATAATGCCACGATAGAAGTATATATTTCTTATTCAGCGCGAGATCCATCCCTTACGAAATTGAATACAACAAATGGGACAGAGTCGACGTCAACCAACTGAAGCAACTATTACATATTTGGCTGAATTGGAGCCAGCAGATATGATGGTAATTACCGTGTACTCACTGTATTATGCAGTTTAGACTATTTGCTCAGCCAATAATGCTTAATAATATGTTCTTTGGCAGAAGCACAACTTAGTCAAAGCACAACTTACGCTGGGGTGAGGCCAATTCAGACAGTCAATCTGTAATGCCGTTCAGCACATCTCTGCTGCGTGCTCCTCCACAGCATATACACGCCCACAAGTGCCCAACGCAGCACCCATCAAACACACGCAGCCCAGATACCACGCACAAGAATGCCACCATCCATCCGGCAACTTCAGCACCTGACACCTCTTGCCGGCGCATGGTCTAGTTTGGAAAGAATTTCACAAACCCTGTAATCTGTACTCCATTTCATTTCGACCAAATGATGAGTTCCAGATTATTATAACACCTTAGACAAACTTCAAAGTATCTTACAAAAGCATTAACATAGTCTGCATACAAATATTATTAAGCATTCGCATGCATGCATGCATTGCCAAAGCACAACTTAGCACAGATGTCTTCTTTGGCAGAAGAGCAACAACCAATTCAGCATAGCACAACTTAGCATTCAGGGTTGGTGGAGTAATACTTTTCCAGCTCAGCCCATTCAGGGTTGCTGGTGATGGTTTTCACATCAACCCCCTTGGGCAAATGGACATAAAGTCTGTCTCGAACCACTTTATAATCGGCGTAGACTCGCTTGTAAAGTTTGCCACTGTCATCTGTGATAAATTCAACATTATGGCCGTCAGCCTGCTCTGCAATCTTAAGATCAAGCAGGTCAGTGCAACAGGGCTTCCTTAGCTTTCCATCAGCGAATTGGGTTATTCCCCTTCTGTAGCCCACATTGGGCTTGTTGTGGATGTGCAGGACGGTCTTCTTGAATGTGCTGAACCAGCGAAGCTTCTCATCATGGTCACGCTTCTGGTTGAAAGCCTCGCACCAGCGCTCATACAAGACCCAGAGGGTTTCATCTGACTCAAGGTCTTTCTCCTCTGCCACAAACTTCACCTTGCCTTCCGGCATTTGTTCTATTTAAAAAAAAAAGATTAAGTCTTGTGTCGAATTACTCCCTCCGTCTCGTAATATAAGACCTTTTTTACACTATTATAGTGCCATAAAAGTCTTATATTATGGAACGGAGGAGTACAATTTAATATACGGCGTCTGATGCAGTACTACTCCAATAACATGTTATCTTATTCCCCCACTTGAGCTTCAGATGGGTTCAGCTGGCCAAAGGCAGTTATGTTTGATAAAATAATAAAATGGTGGATTCTCGCAGGCTATATATAAAGTGGTAAATCGTCCGGAGTTCATAAAAATGAAAGGAAAACAACCGAAGATGGGCAATCCCGTTCCCGCTCCCTTGCCATGATGCCCAAACCATGCTCCTGTTCTATCAGCCAGGCATTGGATTTTACCTTCTAAGTTGCTGAGCGTCTGGGAGGCAGGTGCGGTCATGGCGGGGCGAGGAACGACGGCGGGAGGACGGTGCAGACGCGGATCTACGGTGGCGGCATGGTGGGAATCCAAGCTGGGAGTGTGACGTTCGACCGCCGCCGCCTTCGTGGAGAGGGCCGCTCGTTCAGCTAAGCGCGCGAAGCGAGATGCGGTCGCCGCAGCTGAGCGAGCGGCACCGGCGAACCGCATGAGCGAGGAAGCTGCCGATGGCATGGCCAAAGCCAACGAGGATGGATCTGCACGGAGTAAATCGCTTCCAAGGCTAGGTTAAAAGAAAATATTAAGTTACATTTTTTTTTGCAAAAAATCATGTCTATCCTAATATTTTTGTAAATAATGTTGGTCGGCGGATTTGGCTTGACTGAGCATGTTATTACTGTACGCATGCTGGTGCTCTCAAAATCCACCGTCGGTTTCAATGCAAAGGCTCTCTTCCATCTGCCTTAGGTGCGGGCGGGTAGCCATGGCTTCGTGGGGGCTTGGCTGCGGGGTGGTGGGCGGAGCGGGGGTGTCGGAGGGGTGTGATCGCCGGGGTCCATCACTTGCCCAGTCCTCGTACTGGCCGGTGGCGGCGGCGTCCACGGACGTCGTATCCTTCTTGAAGGCTCCGTCGCGGTGCTCCCACTCCTTCGTGTGGCTCCGGGTGAAAACTTGATCTTCGGATCGGACCGTGGCGGCTATCCGTGGTCGCACCCTTCTGGGAGGCACCGTCTTGGAGTCCTTGCTCCGTCATTGTCCGTCTCACCCCTCCTAGGTGGCTCCAAGTAGTTCTTCTTCGTTCATATCTAGTTTGCTTGGTTGTCGTCCGAGTGGTGTGTCGGTGCCCGGCACCTTTGTATCTTGCCTTGGGTGTGTGCTGTGTATCGTGGTGGGTGTGTTTGTATCGGTTCGCTTGGATGCTTGTGATGATGTTTGCTTTATAATATAAAGGGGGGCAACCCTTTTTCGGTAATTATGTTATTAATCAAAAAAAAATTGTAACGACGCCGGAAGAACGGCGGTCCTCTGGCTGGTCGCGCCGGCCAGCTTAGCTGTCAGCGTGCATGTGAAACACTTTCAAGGGGTTTAGCTATACCTCAAGTTCCTAAATCATCACATGTATTGTTTTTGTTTTTTCACAACAGCCATAAAAACATTTGAATCCTGGGGGTAACCTTAATTAAGATGCCAGACAGCTGGCAGAAATATGGGCATACTCCCCTAAATTAACAATGCCATACGAAGACCTGGATGAGACTCTTTTAGACTCGTATTTCCATATGATGGAACCATCATGTTCAGTTATCCCAATACTTCCAGCAACATTTTCTAGGCCAAACCATTCATCCACCAAGTTATCAGAAAAGAGCCTGTGAAATGTTCACTTCAATTGAAGTCCATCCCAAGCATCAGCAATAACTCTGTTTTTCTGATTCACCAAACAGCAGAGATCCCAGGATTGGGTTGCCAAAGGGAAGGGACATTCCCAAACCAACTATGTTCCCAAAATGTCACTAATCTACCATTGCCAACATGCCGCTTATAACTCAATTGAACAGCCTTCTCCCATAATGTGCGCGGACTATTAACTGCTGCCAGATGATGTCCCTAGCTAAACTCTAAATTTGCCATATCAGAGAAGTGTAATAGAATGGTATCCCTGCTAAGCTCTAAATTCCCATATTGGAGAAGTGTGTGGATATAACTGTACTGTACAATGAATTCACTGCCTTGCAAAGTAAAGACCCTTTTAGAGTTTGGATGTACCCGTATAAAGTTAATACAAAGTTGAGTCATCTATTTTGGAACGGAGGGAGTAATTTGTAGTTCTGTTTTTCGAAAGGTCTACCCACCTGAACTTTCCACTGCACCGCGGTTGACACTATAAATATATGAGTCGGCATACGGACAGGGAAACACGGCTGTAAGCGACAAGACAAGACCGAAAATAAGCAAATGATGCTTAAATTTCTAATGCTGCAGCCATATCAGAAACCCATGAAAAGAAACTCAGTCCTTCGCCCCTTTGACCTGCACACGGTACATCCGCGAGTATACACCATTGCTCGCAGAGACCAGCGTCTCATGGCTGCCCATCTCAACCACCGCGCCTTTCTCCATCACGACGATCGCATCCGCGCCCGCGACCGTGGACAGCCGGTGCGCGATCGTGATGCTCGTGGTCGTGCTCGACGACACCTCGCCGATACCGCTCTTCCCCCACCCCTTCGCGGCGAGGGAGCTCATCACCACCCTCTCGGACTCGCCGTCCAGGGCGCTGGTCGCCTCGTCCAGCAGCAGTATGGCAGGCTTCTTCAGAATGGTTCTCGCGATGGCGATCCTCTGCTTCTGCCCCCCAGAAAGCTGGCTCCCTTTGTCCCCGACCACGGTGCCGTACCCCGCCGACAAGCCGCTGATGAACTCATGGATGTTGGCCTCCGTTGCGGCCTGCACTATCTCCGCCTCCGACGCGCCTTCGTTGCCGTAGCTGATGTTCTCCCTGATGGACAGGTTGAACAGGATCGGCTCCTGCTGGACCAGCCCTATCTGCCTCCTCAGCCACTTCAGGTTGTAGTCCCTGATGTCCTTGCTGTCTACAAGCACTCTTCCTTGGCTAGGCTCGTAGAACCTTAGCAGGAGCGCGAACACCGTGGACTTTCCGGCGCCGCTCGGGCCGACCAAGGCGACCCTCTGGCCTGGCTTAATGGCGAGACTGAAGCCATCCAGAATGGTCACCTTTGCTCTGGAGGGATAGCTGAAGCTGACGCCTTCAAACGCGATGCCGCCCACAATTCTGTCTTCCTCATCATGAGACGCTTTTGGTACATCCGGCACAATCGTTGTTTCTCTGTCAAGAATGTCGAGCGCAGGGTCCAGTACCGCGAGCGCCGACATGACCATAGGGATCAAGGTCCATAGCTCCGTGATGGAAGGCACCGTCAGCGCGAACGTCTGATATGATCGTACACAGTTTTCAAATGTCGCCAGTCCCTTGCCGAGCAGCGCGATGGTGCAGCTCAACTGGATGGCGTGCGTCATGTGCCATAGGCAGAGGGCAACCCCCTGCAACGCTCCATACTTGATGCTCTCCATCCTGATTGTCCGCATTGGTTCTTGAAGCGCTAGGTCCGCTTTCCTGAGTATCTCCTCTTCCTGGACGAAAGACGCCACGGTGCGGATGTTGCTGACGGCCTCTGAGGTGAGCGAGATGAGCTTCTGGTGAGAACTGGAAATGTCAGTGGCAAAGCCTTTCGCTGACCTGACTTGTACGAGGCCGGCGATTAGGTGGCACGGCATCATAGCATATACGGCTAGAGCCATCCTCCAGTTCACTGCTGTGCTTAACACGGTTGCTATCAGGATCGAAGAGATGCACTGAACGATGACGGACATTCGGTCGGATATAATCGTTTTGATCATGGAGGTGTCGCTGACAACACGCGATGTCAGGAAGCCAACGCTGTTCCCGGGTTCTTCGAACCAACCTACTTCGCTCCGAAGAACGACTGCATGTAGCAAAGGAGAGATGGTGTTACATTCAAGACAATGACCGTCCATTTACTTCTGTGCTAAATGCAGCTTGCGAGAGAGCCAAAACTCTATATGTTCGTTGTCATACCTGAAAAGAGGGCCTCCCTTAGGTTATTCATCGCCCTTTCACCAACCAGGCCATAGACATAGTGCTGAAAGATGTTACTGAAGAATGTTAAGAACCCAACTAGGAACAAAATTACAGAGTATTTGCCAACTATTCTCTCTGCATCTGTCTCCAGGTATGCCATGGCAACCGTTATAATGAAGAAAGCAAATATAGGCCTCGAGATCCCAGAGATTGCTGCTGCTGTGGAACCCAGCAGAACTTTTCCGGGCACAAGTTTAAAAGTTCCAAGAAATATTCTGTAGAAAGCAGATGTTCTCTTTCTGATCCCTTGCTTCGGTTGCTTTGAGGTCAATTCTATTCTCTTCTCTTCATCATCTGCAGCGAAAGATGGCTTGTTGTCTTGTTCTTCTTCGTCTTGCTCTGTGATTCTGTTTTACCAATCAACATAAACTAGTGAGTGAACTGTTACCCTTATTATAATTACTCAAATTAGGTACTTATAGTCGGTCCAGTTTAGAAAAACATATTTTCAGCACAGCCCTGACGCATCTCCTGGCACGCATGGTATCTAATACTCATCAATTTTCACTCGTAATTGCACATGTACAATGTGATGATGGGTTTCATAATTACACAGTGTAAAAAGAAGCATGCAATTGATTACATTTACCTTTCTCCAATCTTGTCAGATTCCTTCTCTAGATTCTGCATGTTGCATACACTCGAGTAGAATGCACTTTTCTCCAGCAATTCTTTGTGGGTTCCTGAATGAGCTACTCTTCCATTCTCCACAACAACAATCTTGTCCGCGTTTATAATTGTTGATATTCTGTGGGCAATCAAGATAACAGTCCTCCCTTGCATAGCTCTGTCAAGAGCATCCTGAACTAACTTCTCGGATTCTGAATCAAGTGCACTTGTGGCTTCATCAAGCAGAAGAATTGGAGGATTTTTTAGAATAGCCCTTGCAATAGCTATTCTCTGCTTCTGGCCTCCTGATAGTTGCACACCTCTTTCTCCTACCTGAAGTAATCCATGAAGAGGGGTAATGCTCACTATTATATAGATTTGGTATCTAACTAAATTTTCTAGAAAATTAGCTGTCCTTTATGCAACAAATTGCTGCTCTCTATGGACTACCCAGGGTTAGGGACAACGGAGTGCCCAACTTGAAGTGTAGTCTGCATTTCCGTAAGGCTATTAAAATCAATAATTTGACTTAGTTTGATTCACAAACATAAAATAAAAGAGAGGTTTGTGAATTTTTCACTGTCCTTGCTTTGTGAACATAAAGTCTTACCTCAGTTGAGTATTGGTTTGGAAGCTTGGAAATAAAAGTGTGCACATTAGCTGTTTTTGCTGCTTCAGTGACCTCTTCATCAGTTGCACCCATTTTGCCGATTCTCAAATTATCAGAAATAGTACCAGAAAAGAGTGATGGTTCTTGAGACACTGAACCTATATTTCTCCTCAGGGACTTCAGATCAAGTTCCTTAATGTTTTGACCATCAATTAATATGTCACCTACATTCCACACCATATTACAAACACAAGTAAAATCTGAAAATTTACATTTTACTCATCATTTGAATTTTCCTTTTTTTTGGAATAATTGGTTCTGTTTGACATGTCAACATATTATTTAACTTTTGGTGTAGAATATAATATGATTGTATTCTTTTTCCACTGCAAAATCTTGCAATAACATTTCCGCATTCTAAAAACAATCTTCTCCATAATTCCTCTATTCTGGCATCATGTTGCGTTTGTGACAACTTAAGTATGTTCAAAGGGTTTGACCATTAGGAAAATATCAAAAATTAGTTTTTCTTTTATTTAAAAAAACAAAAGATAATATAAATTAAGAAAAGGTAAATTAAAATACTGGAAATACGGGAAAATGATGGATCACTTTTGAAACCAGTAAGAAAATTTAGTAATATTTTATAACAGGATATACTTAAGATGTTGCAAAAAAGGTTAAGTTTCTTCTAAATTTTTACACTAGGATTTCTTATCAGAATATTTGCACTATGGGAACATATCGATATTTCTAAAGTTTATTGGACCCTTAAAATTTACCCGTTGTAAAAATTTTAATTTATTTTTACATCTTTGCTTCAGAAATTAAAATTATTCAGTGGCTCACTATTTGTTTTGAATTTTATCTCTTCTTCTTGATTTATAATTTCTAAGTTTATAATGATGTCTGGTATTTCTCTCCGCTCATATATTTTTCTTAATGATCAAACCCCTTTAACCACATGGAAGTGGCAGAAATAAAATAGGGTATGCTAGAACAAGTGGCACAACAGAAGACACCATTTTCGTAGCAAAAGGTGGATTGCAAGAGTTCCCCGTGACAAAAGATACTTTTGCAACTTTATTATGTCAAGAATGCAGTCTGAATTCGTAAAATCAAGCACTGCTGAATACAGCCAAGCAAACTATATAAAGTTTAAACACACCTCGGCTAAAGTTTGTGCGGTGTTAGGTATATGTCCTAGACGTGTACCTGACATAGCATCGTAGAACCTCTGAACCAAAGAAATCACAGTGCTCTTCCCACATCCACTACTCCCGACAAGAGCCACAATTTTGCCTGCCGGTACAGTCAGCGAGAAACCTTGGAGAATTGGATTATCTTCACGGGATGGATATGTGAAATGCACCTCTCGTATTTCAATGTCACCGATGACCTTCTCCAATATTCTTCCATTTGATTCAGAACTTATCACTGGATTTCTTTTGATAACCTTAAACACTTCTTTACCAGCAGCTTTTGCTTGACTGAAGATCTGAAGGTCTGGAGCTGCATTTGAGAGATATCTGAAATCACAGATAACAAAAATATCAGCACTGATTACTCCGCGGGATAATTATTTTGGAGGAATAGTAATTTAGGATAACCATGCCAGTATGATATATTGCTAGAAGGATAGTTCTCAGTATTACATTGCACCGGAGAGGATGTTAATAACAGCCGCAATTGTCTCACCCGCTTTCGCGGATCTTCTAGTTACTGCTACTGCTCCAACATAGATTGTCAGTGAGTACGAACAGAAAGTTACAATCTGTAACATTCCCAAACCTAGTCCTTTTATGAATGCCTCTTTCTTGCTTAACTTGTATTGCTTGTCCATGCATTTCACAAAGGATTTCATCGCCGAGTTTTCTCCAACAAATGAGAAGACAGTCTTGATATGTGAAAGAGTCTGCACAAATATATGTTTTATAATATACATTTAATATGGTAACCTACTTACTTCTAACAAAACTGTCATTGTGTAGGTACCTGTTCCACAACAGTGGTTGTTTCAGAGACGAAGGCTGTCCTTGTCATCGACATGCCAATCATTGTTTTAGCATATGTTGCTCCAACCACAAGAAGCATCGGAACAACTAACAGAGAGAGCATACCCACCTCCCAGCAGCACACAAAAGCAACAATGACAGCGACTAGGAATGTGGAGAAATTAGAAATAAAGTGACCCATCTGAGAAATAATAAGTAAGATACTGTTCACAATTTGTTACCATAAAACAATCTTTTTTGCTTCTCTTTGGATTACCAAACATACAGTGAATGCTATAACATGCAAGCTGATACCTTCTCTCCAATTGCATCTTTTATGACGCTCATGTGATTTGTTGTTCCGGCCATGATGTTCGCGGTGGTTAAGTCGGTGTCAAAAGCTCCGACATCTTGACTGAGTACTGATCCCAGATATGCCATCTGCATGCGTGTCATTTGTCTCTGACTTGTGTACATCCAACATGTAATTTCTGCAGCACAGGGACATTGTGGCAGAAACGTAAGACAGTTTATTTCAATATATACTGATGCCATTTCATATTATTTGTGTTTCCATCACGTGGTGTTTTCTTGTTCATGCACGAAGAGTTAAATAAGAGAAGTAGTTAAATAGAGATTGGTGCTATTATAAAATTCCCCGCTTTTATTATCATAAAGATTGTTTTCTGTGCACATTTCTTTGGGTTGTGATGTGCTGCTGTTCTTCTGAACTTCACATTATATTCTATGCCAAGCTATCGTCAGGTGGCTACTATAAGATGTTTGATTGGGGCATCAACACAAAATAATAAAATTCTAACCAGCTTCAAGGGTTCACAACTTCTCCTTTTAGACCAATTCTGGTAACCAGTAAAATCACTGAAATTTCAAATTCAGCCGAATCACCTAAATTTTTTTAATTGACCAAAATTTGAGTTACATTTCAATCTGCCCGAAATTGGTTATCACTGAAAATTTTAACAGGCCGCTGAAATCAGCTAGAATTTCCATAATTTCAGTGAAAACTAGCTTTCGAAGAATCCTCTCAATTCAGCATTTTGGCCTAATTTCAACTCAAAGTTGCTTGGTACCAAGTTTCTCAAACCCAGGATTACATGTAGGTCATACTTGCATGCAACTTTGCAAATAGTGCCATGCAGAGGGTGACTTAGGCCCCACTGAAATTGACTGACACCTGGATGTTACGCACATTTTGTATTTTATAAATAAGAACTTATATTCATATACAGAAGTTTCCACTGTAACTAGGATTCATGTTTTCTTTGTGCCAAATGTTCATTACCTCAATACTATACAATAAGCATGCACTTATATTGTGCTACCATGTTGACTTGAAGTAATTCTACTATTCTTTAGTACTCTCATAACTGTGAAATAGTTTAGCTCATCATAATATTTGGACTTCCATTGTTTCCTTTAGGGCATAAGTAATACCATTAACTTTCATGATTTTGTTTACATTTGGTAAACTAGCAAAGTTAGAAGAGGTGTACTCACCAATCATTCCAGCAGGAAGTGTAATAATTGCCAAGGACCACATATATGGAAGTAACTACAAATCAGAACAAGAATATACACCGTCAGTGACATAGCCAACAGCTTTTTTAACCTTAATAAAATCAAACAAAAACACTTCATAAAATCTAATGATGTCTTATATCATGGCCTTGAATATTTTGGAAAGAAAATTAACCTTAGTAAGTTGATGGACAATTGCCTCCCGATTGCCTATGTTGTCCCCAAACATATCAACAGCTTTGCCAAGTATGTAATATGACATTGCAGGTGCCATGCCGTGTACGAAGGACCCAATTGTCCCTGATACCATGAGCAGCCAATCTAGCGCATCGGCGTAGCAAAGCAGGCCGAAGAATGGGAACGGTTCATCAGCAACTGCTATTTCTGGTGGTGTGCTTTTCTTGTCATCCTCGGGTTTGAATGATTCGACGGGGCAGTCCTTTTCTTCCATGAATGCCTTTGTTCTTGTGAGTCTTGCACTAGTTTGCAGAAGAGTAGCAGAAACACGAGTGATATATAGTAACCGATAGCTTGGTTCCAGGTACAAGGTAGGACAAAACCCTGTTACTCTCAAGGTTTACATGTTGAGCTGCTACAACACGAAACCAGATAACATTAGTTATTTCCCTAAATGAACATTAGCATGATGTATCAGCCTTAGCAGTTGCCGTTCTCAGTTGGAACTATTTTTGCTGCCACAGCATGACAACCATGCACATTCAAGCTGATACGCAAGACTTTTTGTTGGGAGCGACATGTGGCACTTGAATTTATTGACTGTAAGCTGCACCGCTGTAAAATACAAAGCATGGATCTTTTGCTGCTGTAACCATCTTTGTTTTCATCAACGAATTTTGTAAGAGTCAAGAAAACAAAACTACTGCCTAGGATCTTACTTCAGAGTCCCCTAACCCTACCAATTAAACACATTTTTGCCTCCTGATATGATGGCTTAATGAGATCAGGATGATTTCATTTAGATAATAGGTTAAGGAGTGCTCACATCACCAAGATTGGTGACTGGGAATATCTGGTGCATAATTTGGGGCATAATTTGAGCATATATAGTTTACTGCTGCATTTTTTGTCCAAGAAGAAAAAACTTAACAATTGCATATGTTCTCTGAATTTTATGCCCATTTTTCATCCGAACATAACAAACCTAACCCCTTCCGTACTCCGATAGTAGGTGGTTTACTCTCAGATTTTCTGAACAAAATCACAATCTTCAGCAACTAGCTTCTCCAGGTCCAGAAGGACAGTTGGAAGCAACAAAGAAATATAACTTTTAGCCAAATAGCAATGTTTCATTCATCTGGGCTCATCGAAACATCTTCAGACGTGCAGGCAGACTATGCACCCTAAACATGCCATGATCCATGCCTCGATAGATCCATAAAGAACTTGCCACCTTGACTGAATCAACTGTTATATATTAAAAACAAGTATACAACCTGTAGTTATTTTGGATGAATCAGCTGTCTGCACAGAAATAGCCGTCCCATTTGTTCGTTCTTAAGTTGTAAATTCCAGCCCCCATGAGCTTCAAACTTCCCCACATCAAACCTCTTTCGTTGCACAGATGTTGATATATGATGTCTGTGATTACACCGACTGGGCATTTTGTTGAGAAGGAACACATCCAAAGAAGAATGATTCTGAAGGAAATTACAAGGTGCTACAGAATCAAGAGTTTTAACAGCATAAACGAACGAATACACTTGATACAAATGTTTCATGTGACAGTGCCAGCGTCAGATTCTCTACAGTGTGAGGCAAGTTCCTCCCGGTAAACCACAGAACGCAAACAATGCATCACACAACATTTAGCTTTGCAAACTAAAAAACTGTTTGGCATAATGCTGCTCAGGAAACAACTTCTGTACACACTTACACAAAGAATTCCTGGCCAAAGTATTTTGTAAGTGCGACATGCCAGTGCAACTGTCAAGATTCTAGCATGGAAAGTAACGTGAAGCTGCTGCACCTGCTCATTTCTAGACAAGATTCAGCCAAAACTATCTTCCTGTCTGCGGTTGTGTCTTGGTTAGATGTTACATGTGTTGAAGGTCAGTGGCAGGAGACGTTATTTGTTCCATAACTTATGCGCTGAAGGCTTGTGTCCAACATATCTGTCATCCATTTCTGTGGCCCGCCATCATCTCCGATGACATTGTACGCATAGGACGACAGCCCAACATCCTCACCACATGAGCTTGCCTTCCCTAACTTGTATAACCTTTCTGTTCTAGACAATACTACAAGGTTGGAAAATGTTGAGAAACTATTGCCAACAAACACATCCGCTCTTGCGCATACCTCAAAGTCGATGGCAGACTTTATAAGGTAAGGCTGCTTCTCATATATGTCAGTAACTCCAAGTTTCTTCTTCTCATAAGCAACCATACCAACTCTCCAACCACTGGTTACTGAATTATCTTCTAGAAGGCTGTCGGCTACTGCAAGATAAACTACAACCGGGCGACGTAGGTCAGTGATCTGTGAGACCTTATGAATGATCTCTCCTTTGCTGCTGCAAATTTCCTTTAAATTGGACCGCTGCTCCCACTTCTTGCAATGAATCATCCAATCTTTCTCTATTCTCATGTGAACAGCAATGTACTGCACAGGAAGATTTTTCAAACCATCTATCCTCTTCTTATTATGAGAAACGGCAGCATCATGTCTTGCTTTTTTCCCTGCATCTTTAATCTTGGATATGACCCTGACAACTTCAGTTTCTATCTCAGGAGCTACAGCAAGGCAATCAAAGATCCTGGCATAGTCTTTCACTGGCCAATGATCAGGCCATAGAAATGGATGCTTCCCAGTGACATGAATCACTTCAAAGCCATCGGCCTCCCCCAATCTGGATTGTTGCAGTTGATCCAAATCTCTCTCCACTGTCCACCTCCTACCACTGCCCTTTTGAAGTTTGAAAGGCTCGGTACGATTCGAAACTTCTGAATACCGAGCTACTCTTACAAACCCATGACAGCGGGCATTGAACTTGTTTAGGTCAAATACCTTGTCGAAAGCAATAGGCTGCAGCAAGTCAACCTCTTTGTAGAAAAGCGAAGCACTCAGACTTGGCATGAGTAGAGAACGGTTCAGGAATTTTGCCGTCAAGCATGCTCTGGCAAATGCAATCTTCTGATTGTTCAATCCCCATATAATCGGACCTCAACAAACTTGCCTTTCCTAACTCCAGGGAACAAGTCAAGGGTTGGTGACTCATAAAAGCTCTTCTCAGACGAGCTAATGGCAAGAAAAGGGGAGATAATTGCTCTCAATACAATAAGGCCAATCACTATGAGAATGCACTTGCAAATGATAAGCCTCGCCGGCAAGCTAATGTGCTTGAGATGCTTAAGGTCTTGTAGGATGTTCATTGAAACAGTTCTTTAATTCCTTCTCATTCTACCAGGTCATTTTTATCCATCACCCAACAGAAGTACAGACTGTGCTGCAATATAATGGAATCAATATCCAAACACGCGTGGACGGCTTCACCAGTTCTTCCTGAGCTATGAGTAAATCAGGTTTCAAGCTCGGGTAAACATACTCCTTGAACCCTTCCGTTAACAGCTTAGTACATGCTCCACCAGAGAGACTGCAAATGCAATTGAAGGGAAACAAAGACATAATGCAGAGTTATTATACTGCCACACTTTATGCAATTTAATAAATCTACTAAGTGGCTCCACAAAGAACAATTTTTCACTGTATTCACTCATATAGATGAACAGTCTCAACAGCAAAATGTTAACCAAAAACTAACCACAAAGATATTTTTTTACGAATTCACATATAATAACATGCACATTAAGTTTGCATAAGATACCCTGGTGTGGACACGCCTAGAGTCCCATGGTTCACATCAGTTATGGACGCAGAACCAAATGTCAGGAATTTATAAAGGAGGAGCCCCGTGAATTTTATAAAGGAGAAATGACAGGTATATGGCGGTGTCTACAGCAAAGTAATACTCATACATGTAACAATCCTAAGCCAGAAGCTTCTGTATATCCAAGTTTCCATTATCGAATTTCCCCATCTCACATGGAAATCAAACAAGCAAGCCATGCTGACAGACTGGAGCTTCACATGAATGTAAAAAAAAAAAAAAAAAACACGCTCGCTGGTCACTACTCACAAACATGAATCTTGACAGCAAAGCTCTACAACTGAGCAGAAACCACACCTTCTTACTTGGTATTATGAATCACTTGTGTTCACCGAAGCTCTGCAACTGTGCACTGCTGTCCCCCAAATCGCTGCACTCGGCCGGACCTCGAATGAGCCAGATGCTCCACCTCACCTCCACCCCCCAATCGCATCTGCAGCCGGCAAGCACGGCTCTGCCTCCGCCGCCGCCGCCGCCGCAAGCGCCCAGCCCTTTCTCCAAGGCCCCCCGTTCCTCCTCCTCCGCTACTCCGGGAGGCCCGATCTAGGCAGAAAGAGTGATTCGATCTAGTGCAGAGGGTAGGAGGAGGAGAGGGTCAAACGCTCGACATGGTTCCGGCCGTCGGAGGCAGATCGCCACCGGAAGGGGGGAAGAAATTCGGGAAGGGGAAAAACACGAAGGCGGTAGGTCAAGGGGAGAACGTGCACGTGCACGGAGCGGTTCACGTGTTCTGACTATTGGGCCCAGCTTGCCAGTGTAAGGGGATTTCCTTATTCTCATCACTTGAGAACCTGTGGTTGGATGGTTAGAGGGATTGTGGTATCTCAGCCCATCAGATTTTAAATTCTGATGTTCACATTTATTTCTGAATTTATTTCAGGATTTTCGGCGATGCGCATTCGGTGGGAGGAGACGTTCTCGTCGATGACGAGGCGCCTATGATGACTTTGTAAATCTCAAGATGATATGTCAGCTTAGTCTTTCGAAGGTGCTCATAGAGGTATGGCGTGCGTGTGTGCGTTCATAAAAATGAGTGTATGCGCGTGTATATGAGCGCTTGTGTCTGTACTGATATTCAAAAAAAAATCTGAAGCTCCAAGTGATCGGATAAGTATTATACGTAACAAATTTTAGGGAGTTTATTGATTTATTTATGTTTATAATTTGTGTTTCTTAACATAGAGTTGCAACTTCATAGTCTTTGGTAAATACTAACCTATAGCTATTACTTGTGATTTTTGTCACTTGACCTTAGGCACATCTTTATATTTCGTATAGCCTAAACTTGTTAGTAATCAAAGTAAAATTTCTAGTTGTCCATATTCACCTTCTTGTTTCTTTTCAGAGATATTGGAGAAGGGACAGTCATGAAGTTGTCGATGTATATGAGAAGGCGTCGACTATCACAATTTGGACAGATTGCCATCCCGGAGAAGGTGGCATCTGATACGTCTTCAATGTATCTATTTTTCCAAACTCTTTTGTCCCTTTTGGACTCTAATTTGCATGATTTGGATGGAATTAACCCGAAATGACGTTGTTTTCAGCAGAACTGTCATGGTGTTATTTTTGTGTAGAAATAAAAGTTCTCGGAATGATCTGAAACTTCACGGAGATAACTTTGGAATTAATAAAAAATACTGGTGAAAGAATCAGCTGAAGGGGGCCCACACCCTGGCCACGAGAATGGGGGAGCGCCCTCCTACCTCGTGGGCCCCCTGGACCTCCACCGACCTCAACTCCGACTCCATATGTTCACGTTCGAGGAGAAAAAAAATCAAAGAGAAGGATTCATCGCGTTTTATGATACGGAGCCGCCGCCAAGCCATGTTCTTCCTCGAGAGGGCCGATCTGGAGTCCGTTCGGGGCTCTAGAGAGGGGAATCCGCCGCCGTCGTCATCATCAACCATCCTCCATCACCAATTTCATGATGCTCACTGCTACCTCTTGAGCTTGCGTTGGTTTTCCCTTGAAGAGGAAAGGGTGATGCAACAAAGTAGTATAAGTATTTCCCTCAATTTTGAGAACCAAGGTATCAATCCAATAGGAGACGACGCACAAGTCACCTAGCACCTGCACAAACAATAAAAAACCTTGTAACCAACGCGATAAAAGGGTTGTCGGTCCCTTCATGGCCACTCGCAAAAGTGAGATCTAATAAAGATAGTAAAGTAAATATTTTTGGTATTTTTGATGTATAGATTGGAAAGTAAAGATTGCAAAATAGTAAACGAGATTTAAAGAGATGCAATATATTGTAAAAGAGTTATGATATAATGGAAAAGAGACCCGGAGGCCATAGGTTTCACTAATGGCTTCTCTCAAGATAGCATGTATTATGGTGGGTGAACAAATTACTGTCGAGCAATTGATAGAAAAACGCATAATTATGAAGACATCTATGGAAATGATCATGAACATAGGCATCACGTCCATGTCAAGTAGACCGAAACGATTCTGCATCTACTACTATTACTCCACACATTGACCGCTATCCAGCATGCATCTAGAGTATTAAGTTCATAAGAACAGAGTAACGCATTAAGCAAGATGACATGATGTAGAGGGATAAACTCAAGCAATATGATATAAATCCTATCTTTTTATCTTCGATGGCAACGACATAATACGTGCATTGTTGCCTCTACTGTCACTGGGAAAGGACACCGCAAGGTTGAACCCAAAGCTAAGCACCTCTCCCATTGCAAGAAAGATCAATCTAGTAGGCCAACCTAAACCGATAATTCGAAGAGACTTGCAAAGATATCAAATCATACATATAAGAATTCAGAGAAGAACCAAATAATATTCATAGATAATCTTGTTCATAAATCCACAATTCATCGGATCTCGGCAAACACACCGCAAAAGAGTATTACGTCAAATAGATCTCCAAGAACATCGAGGAGAACTTTGTATTGAGAATCAAAGAGAGAGAGAAAGCCATCTAGCTAATAACTGTGGACCCGAAGGTCTGTGGTAAATTACTCACGCTTCATTAGAGAGGCAATGGTGTTGATGTAGAAGCCCTCCGTGATCGATTCCCCCTCTGGCAGATCGCCGAAAAAGGCCCCAAGATGGGATCTCACGTGTACGGAAGGTTGCGGCGGTGGAAAAGTGGTTTCGTGGCTCCCCCTGATGTCTCCAGGGTATAAGAGTATATATAGGCGAAAGAAGTACGTCGGTGGAGTTACGAGGAGCCCACGAGGGTGGGGGGTGCGCCTACCCCCCGGGCCCGCCCTCCTGCCTCGTGGACGCCTCATGGCGTTTCTGACTTCAAATCCAAGTCTTCTGGTTTGCTTTCGGACCAAGAAAGATCATCACGAAGGTTTCATTCCGTTTGGACTCCGTTTGGTATTCCTTTTCTGCAGAACTCTAAAATATGCAAAAAAAAGAAACTAGCACTAGGCCTCCGGTTAATAGGTTAGTCCCAAAAATAATATAAAAGAGCATATTAAAACTCATTAAACATCCAAAACAGATAATATAATAGCATGGAACAATAAAAAATTATAGATAAGTTGGAGACGTATCAAGCATCCCCAAGCTTAATTCCTGCTCGTCCTCGAGTAGGTAAATGATAAAAACAGAATTTTTGATGTGGAATGCTACCTTGCATATTTATCAATGTAATTTTATTTAATGTGGCATGAATGTTCAGATCCGAAAGATTCAAGACAAAAGTTTAATATTGACATAAAAATAATAATGCTTCAACCATACTAACAAAGCAATCATGTCTTCTCAAAATAACATGGCCAAAGAAAGCTATCCCTATAAAATCATATAGTCTGGTTATGCTCTATCTTCATCACACAAACTATTTAATCATGCACAACCCCGATGACAAGCCAACACTACAAAAAAGAAAGACACATCTATGACATTTTGGGCCGAATGAATTTTTTTCTGTCATACTTATGACACTTCTATGAAGATAATTGTGACAAAACCTGGTATCATCATAGATGTGGTGGGCTCCTACTTCTATGACAAAAGATCATGATAGAAAATGGGCTTTTCGTCCTGGGCGGGCCGGAGACGCAGCTGCATGACATTCTTTGGGCCGTCCATGACGGAAAAAACCGTGGTAGAAGCGAGTGTGAGGAAAATTTCGGCGAGTTCCCGGTTACGGTGGGAGGTCGGGGGCCGAGCGATGCGCGTTTCTCTCATACACGTATGCGCGTGTGTGCGAGGCGTTGGCTCTAACTGAACCCGAGCGAGGCGTTGGGCTCTAACTGAACCCGAGCAATTGCACCGCAGGTTACGCGTTACTGAACCCGAGCGATCGATCGATGGTTGTTAACTGAACCCGATCGAGTGATTCCTTCGCTAGTTCTGCTAATTGAAGCCGATCGATGCTGCCTCTGGATGAACAGTGATCGTTGCGGGGGGGGGGGGTGGATGAATAGTGAGCGGTGGGGGTGGATGAACAGGACCCTGTGGCGTTGCCTCTGGATGAACAAGACCCCGATCGATCGAGCCGGTTGGGGCTGGATAAACAGGACCCCGTGGAGGGCTGGATGAACAGGACGACCCTGTGGAGGGCTGGATGAAAAGTAGACGATGGAGGGGTGGATGAACAGTAGCCCGTGGAGGGGTGGTTGAACAGGAGCCCGTGGAGAGGGGTGGTTGAACAGTAGCCGATGGAGTAGCGGGTGGTGGAGGCTGGATGAACAGGAGCCCGTGGAGGCTGGAGGAGGTCGACGGTGGATGAACAGTAGCCCGTGGAGGCTGGAGGAGGTCGATGGTGGAGATGAACAATATCTCGTGGAGTCCCGTTTTGCGGTACGCCACACCCCTCCCGATGAACAGGACCCCCGTTTCGACCGTCGCGCTCCAACACAAGTCTGTTTCGTCCGTTTTGCGGTACACCACACCCCTCCCGATCAATAGGACCCCGTTTCGACCGTAGGACGTCCAACACAAGTCGGTTTCCTCCGTTTTGCGGTACGCCAGACCCCTCTCGATGAACAGGATCCCGTTTCGAACGTGGCCGGTCGAACACAAGGCCATTTCCTCCGTTCTGCGGTACGCCAGGCATTGTTTCCATCGCCTGTTCCGTCCAAGCCGGTTGGCTCCCACGCGTTCCGTTGCCTCCCGATGAACACGACGCATTCCGTTGCCTCCCCATGAACACGACGGAGACGCAGTTTCTCCGTTCCGACCCAGCCATGTACAGGAGCCCTGGCCGTACATACGTGTGAGTAGGCGTTCGAGATCCTGCCCATATGTATGTATGTGGCCGTATTTACTTTCTTGCACCCTGGCCGCTGTACGTACATGTACATGCTACGTGCGCGCCTCTACTACAACATGTCGCGCCTCTACATCGACCAGTATGTACATACATGTTCGCGACCAGAATGACAATGCTACGTACGCTTCGACCAGGTGGGTCCCGATTGTCAGGCACTTCCTTGCGTGCGAAGATGTAGCTGGTGGGTCCTAGCAGTCAGGGGGGCGAATCATTTTTTTGCCCGGACGCACTTCCTTGCGTGTGAAGATGTAGCTGTGGGTCCCAGTAGTCAGGGGGAAACGTTTTTTTCATGAAATACGGTGGCCCGTCCGGTGGGTCCCGCTGTCAGGTGGAGGAATAATTATTTTGCGCGTAATAAGGAGGCACTTCCTTGCTACGGCCGTGGACCCAGCTGTCAGTCTCTCCACGTACAGTCCACGTCCGATGGAAGCCGTTCCTTGACCACGTTGACCACGCCGCGCCAAGAGCACCAAGGCGGTGGAGGACGGCGAGGCCTAGGAAGGGGACGACACGGAGCCGAGGAAGACGCGACAGTGGATGCCCACGCGTAGAGGAGTATGAGGGTTCACTGGTTCACTACGGTGTGAGGTTGTTGTCGCCGCAGAATAACAGGGGGGTGTGGGTGAGTAGAGGGATGGCCTGGCCAGCAGTGGGAGTAGTAGGGGCGGTGAGGCCTCCGCCGCATCGCAGCCGGCCATGGGAGGCAGGAGCACGAGGCACGACCAGTGCTGGTTTGGGTGGCTGGAGCAAGAAGACCAGAGGTTGAAGAAGCACTACGACCGTTGGATGGACATCGTACAGTCACTGGAGCTAGAATCGTGCATATTGACTAAGCTGACAAAGCCCTCTGTCCCCGTCAACTTAGTAGGCCCACAAGTCAGCCTGCCACTATACTGGGTCCCAGCTAGCAGGGGGAGTATTCATTTTTTTTGTGCGTAATAAGGAGGCACTTCCTTGCGTGCGAAGATATAGCTGGTGGGTCCAAACTGTCAGCGGTGGTAACATTTTTTTCACGAAATACAGAGGCCCTTTTGGTGGGTCCCAGATGTCAGGTGGAGGAATCATTATTTTGCGCGTAATAAGGAGGCATTTCCTTACGTGCGGCCGTGGACCAAGCTGCCAGCCTCTCCACGTACAGTCCACTTCAGATGCATGTCGGTCGTTGACCATGTTGACCAGGCCACGCCGAGAGCACCAGGGCGGTGGACGAGGCGAGGCCTAGGAAGGGAATGACATGGAGGCAGGGAAGACTCGGCAGTTGTTTCCCACACAGAGGGGAGTACGGCTGTACGAGGGTTTACTAGTTCGTCTGCCGTCGTCGGAGAATAACAACAGGTGTGGGTGAGTAGAGGGATGGCTAGGCCAGCGATGGGAGTACGGTGGGGCGCTGAGGCCTGCGCGGCAGCACAGCCGGCCGCGGGGAGGAGGGAGCAGGCAGTCCCGCCGGCACTTGTTTGAGCGGCTAGAGCAGGAAGAGCAGAGATTGAAGAAGAACGACGGTCGTTGGATGGAAATCCAACAGTCACTACTTGTGCGTCAGCCTTTTTTTAGGAAAGCCTCAAATCTGTGGAAAACAACATACATTCCATATGCCATTATTTCTAATAATTTACAGCACATTGGTAATTCTTAAGGTTTTTTGGGAGCCCATATTCTTTTTGTTAGCATTATGGCTCATATTGTGGCCACGGTTAAAAAATTATATGAAATTTTGCATATTTCGGTGCGGTCCGAACTATTTTTAATCCCGAAATTTCGAGTCACATTCAAAATAATTTTAAAAATAAATGTATATCAATATAAAATCCAACAAATTGTCCACGCATAAAAATAAATGCAGTTTAAAGTCTCAAAATGAAAAAAAAGTAATTTGAAACTAATTGCCGATTTGATGTGTTTTAAAAATGTACATCCCATTTCTCATTACTGATAGGCCATTTTCTCGGCCAGCCGAATGAAGCTCTCCTCGTCTTGAAAGATTTGCAGCCCAACAGGCCTGACAAAGCGACTTACTCCCTCCGTCCGAAAATACTTGTCGGAGGAATGGATGTATCTAGATGTATTTTAGTTCTAGATACATCCATTTTTATGCATTTCTCTGACAAGTATTTCCGGACGGAGGGAGTACTTGGCAAATCACAAAAAAAACTAGGTTGTGGCCGTGGACCCAGCTGCGGCCGTGGACCCAGCTGTCAGCCTCTCCAAGTACTGTACTCTTCCGATGGAAGTCGGTCGTTGACCACATTGACCACGCCGCGCCGAGAGCACCAAGGCGGTGGACGACGATGAGGCCTAGGAAGGGAACGACGCAGAGCTGGGGAAGAAGCGGCAATGGATGCCCACGCAGAGAGGAGTACGAGGGTTCACTGGTTCGGCTGCGGCGTGAGGCTGCCGTCGCCGCAGAATAACAGGGGGTGTGGGTGAGTAGAGGGATGCCCTGGGCCAGCGGTAGGAGTAGTAGGGGCGGTGAGGCCTCCACGGCATCACAACCAGCCATGAGAGTCAGGAGCACGCGGCACGACCGACATTGCTTTGGGCGGCTGGAGCAAGAAGACCAGAGGTTGAAGAAGCACTATGGTCGTTGGATGGACATCGTACGGTCACTGGATCTAGAATCGTTCATATTGACTAAGTTGATAAAGCTCCCCGTCCTTGTCAACTTAGTAGGCCGAAAAGTCAGCCACCCACTATGGTGGGTCCCAGCTAGCAGGTGGTATTCATTTTTTGTGTGTAATAAGGAGGCACTTCCTTGCGTGCGAAGATATAGCTAGTGGGTCCGACCTGTCAGCGGGGGGAACGTTTTTTCGCGAAATACAAAAGCCCTTCCCACGTACAGTGCGTAATAAGGAGAAACTTTCCTTGCGTGCGACCATGGACCTCGTGGGTCCCAGCCGTCAGGCTCTCCACGTATAGTCCTCTTCCGATGACTCTCGTATGTTGACCACGCCGCGTCGAGCGCACCGAGGCGATGGACGACGGCGAGGCCCAAGACTGGAACAACCCGAAGATGGGGAAGACGCGGTAGTGGAGTCGCATAGAGGAGTGGGAAACTTGACTGGTTCGGGTGCGAGGTGGGCCTACACTTGGCAGAGAATAACAGGAGGTGCAGAGTGGAGGGATGGCATGGCCGTCGGTGGGGTAGCGTTTCATTGAGGAGCGCAAAACAATGCCGTTGGACGCCGAAAGCTGGAGCAGGCGGTCCCGGTAGCGCTGGGGGAAGAAGACGAGAGATTGAAGAAGAATGCTGGCCGTTGGATGTAAATCCAACGCCTTCTTAGGCTTCGACCTACTGGCCCACATGTCAGCCAGTCCATTTGTTTTTTAGTCCATTTGATGGGCTGGGTGAAACAATGATGTAGCATCTATGCAGCCCGTTTATATATATGGTAGAATTTAAATCCCATTTGCATTTTTCTCGAAATCTGCAGACTTGCTGGGCTAGGTGAAAATATCATGTTGGGCTAGACGGAGAAATGTTATAAAAACATAAACACATGATTGCACATCTATTACTGCATTGGCCAGTAAAATCTTTCCAAGCTTATGTACGCAATCACTAGGAGTTAACTTGCCAAGTTATATATAAACAATTATTATTATTATTTTGTAAGAACTTTCAACTTACAAAATAAAATATCATTTAAATTTGATGAGTTAATAGTACGTGGGGTATTATTAATTTTTAGGCTAGACGTGGGACAGTTGAGTTGGTTCTAGGGAAAAGTACTGGGAGAAAACTCAGTTTACATCGAAAAAGAAAGTGGGAAAAAATTCAGAGACCTGCTGGGTCCACCTGAGGAGGGGAATATGTTGGGAGGAAGGAGATTCAAAGCACGGCAGCCGAGTGAACTAGTTTTTTAACGAACAAGTGAACTAGTTACATACATAAGCAAATAGCCACTAAAAAAGCAATTAGGTTAATGGGTTCTTAAAAGAAATATTTCGGACAAAACAGATAATTACGACACATAGGCTAATGCATGAAACACTCAGATGATAAAGGTGCTTATAAACAGATAAAGTGCAACATCTAGACCTTCCTGGCACGCTTGATCATGACGTTGCGGCTGTCCGTGTACTCGTCGGTTACGGGAAGCAGACACGCCCTCATGTCCAAGATCTGCCTGTATATGTCGTAGCATGCGTATGCATCCTTGGCTGCATAGGTTATGTAGGCTAGATTCAGAGGTACCTCCCATGTGTTCAGGTCCTTGGTATCGTTGTTTTCTTTCATGTTGGCGTATCAGGGGTCGATGATGGTCTCGGCGAGGTCAACCACGAAGGCCTTCTCCTGCCTGTTGCTGATGATCTTGTATTGCTTCTGGATGTCGTCAAGCTTGTTGCACCAGATGGCCGAATCGTCGCGTTCTTCCTTCTCACCACCGTAGCGAAGGTGCAGTCGGTGTTGCCGATGAAACGGGCGAATGCTCCAGAACCTCTGATGGCCCTACAGAAGTGGTAGATGAGAACCTCGTCCCGCACACATACCTGGGCGACGGCGATCTGCTGGTCCCTGTCAGGATACGAATGGATGGGCACAAGGTATAGTCCTGCAACCTTGTGCTTTCTTGTCCTGTAGGTACTGCTTGAACTCGGTGAGGCAGAGCTTCATCGAGTCCAGATCATCGGTGTACATCACATTCAACTTGGTGCAGCCATAGGACTGAACGGAAAACTCAAAGGGGAACTCCTTGCTGAAGTCCATATCTAGCAAGCTCACCCCTCGGATCGCCATTGGAGTCTCTTCAAGTGATCGAGTGTGTAGGCGGCAGCAGCAGTTCGTTTTTCATCTCTTGGGGAACTGGATTCAATAGTAAACTGAGTGTGTACAGGCGACAATAGTTACTACCCCTCCCTCGTCCGCTGCACGCCCGGCAGAAGATGCACCCTCGACGCATTCAAACGCCTCCATTAAGAAACCTACTCTGACCAAACGTTGGTTCACGAGCGGGTCTGTATTGGTATTGTAATAATAGGAGTTAGTGGTCACTTTACTTAAATTTAATTAGCTTTAATAGAAATTTATACTTAAAACAAACAATGCATTGGCTCGTTCTATCAGTGCCACAGGATCAACATGCACAACAATTAGAATTATTATTCTCAGGACGCACAAGATCATCACATTTGTCGCACTTTCACAAAGATAATACTACCAAGTTTGAACTGTTTGTTATGGTTGTTTTCCTCTGCATCATCATGCCGTGTTTCCGAGCTTGCAAGATTCAGAACCAACAAATAAGATCCAAATAATAAGTACAACAAAGATGCCTACATATCTCATTGATTCCCAGCTTGCAAGATTCAGAATCAACAAATAAGATCCAAATAATAAGTACAACAAAGATGCCTACACATCTCATTGATTTCCAGCTTGCAAGATTCAGAACCAATAAATAAGATTCAAATAATAAGTACAACAAAGATGCCTACACATCTCATTGATTCCCAGCTTGCAAGATTCAGAACCAACCCATTAGAGCCTTTTGATAAAGTGAATATCGGGATTAAATCCATCTTGGCTAGCCATGCCATAAAATCGGAGAACTTGGCGAATGCTCTTGACCGTCACAACATTTGTAGTTGAGTATTCCTGTTTGCATAGCACAAACAAGAAGAGCATGATTTCACTTTAATAGTGGCCTCCTTGAACTCAACCTGCAGCTCCACTAGGATGAGGTCAACCTCTAGCTCCATGATTCAATTCATGCGCCTTTTTCTGCAGTTTACCTAAAATGAAGCAAATATTGCATCATTCAGCTAGCAAGAAGTACTTGCTCTCGTGAGCTGGCAGATTCTTCTTTAGTAGTTGCACTAAAATGGAGGAACATTAAGTTTGGCTGTCCGGCTCATGTAAGGTGCAACTATAATTTTCTTATCCTTTTGTGCAGTTCCACTAAAATAAAGTGCCATTGTGGTGACAGTGACGGCTCATCTTGCAAAGGCTAATAAAATGTTGCACGAGATTACCAGCAGAACTTGACGGAGATTTTGGAATCTCTAATCACCATTTTGTGTAGTTCCACCAAAATTGAGAGATGTTGCCCACGTGACATTTTAGTTGAACTGCACAAGACACTCATTCCAAAAAAGTGTTTTGTGCAGTTCACCAAAAGGTCACAATAGCAACAAGGTGAAATGGATATCCCTATCCGCACGAAAAGATAGAAAGTATACAGTTGCTGGTCAATAAGAATATACGAAACATATACAAAATGAAAAGAAGCATCATAATTATGTTCATGGCAATCACGCAAGGACTGTAGAAATTTTAAAATGTCAGCAATGCTTCATGTTACCAGAAGCATTACGATTAACAATGAGATTCCTCAAATATGGGATTACTTTAATGGTGGCATTGCTTGTTTACCAGACACAGTAAATCAACATCAGCTAAAGAGTTAGTTTAAGGGCATGGGACCATGGGGACACCAGGACACTCAGCAGCGTAAAGGAGCAACTTACTTACCATACTGGGGAAAACAACAGGAGTGCCATTTGTAACACAGTTTAATTGCATCTTATCACTCGAGGGATTAGATTAACAATAACATTGGTTAGACATGTCCCTAAGGTAACAGTGTGATCGCTTCATTTTACATGCACCCTTATATTAACAACAACAAAAGGTTGGTATAAGGACATGCGACAGTGGACGCATGAGCACAATGTACCTACAAGGAGGCATAAAATGGTGATGCTGAGTTTGTTCATGCTATGTGAGGGCAGCAAACCTAATCCTGGAGACCTTGTACTATGTGAGGACAACAAATCTAATCCCGGAGACCTTTTACTATGTGAGGGCAGGAAATCTAATCCTGGAGACCTTTTACTATGTGAGGGCAGCAAATCTAATCCTGAGACCTTTTACTATGTGAGGGAAGAAATTCTAATCCTCGAGACCTTTTACTATGTGAGGGCAGCAAATCTAATCCTGGACATACTCTGCTAACTTGTCCACCAGCCTCCACTTTCTATCCTTTTTTCAACCAATAATAGATCTCTTCCTTATCCAGTTTGTACTGCGTTTTCCCATTATTTCCCTTTTCAACCAAGAGACCGTTGGGTATCCGGTCTCTACTACTTTCACCATATTATTTCCTCTTTGAATCAAGTCCTAGATTCATGCTACAACTTCCCCCCTCTTTCTTCATTGTTTGTACAAAGCCCTAGATTCGAATGCATGAAGTAGCTTTACCTCTAATAATACTAAAAATTTAGGTGGCTTTGGAAGAGCTGATGGGAGTAGAAAAAGATGCACATGCAAACACGTGGGGAGCTGGGGCAATAGAGCAAGGCCGCTTTCGAAGAACTTATACCTGAGGGTCGCCGGGATGTTGCCGGCGGTTGGTCGGATCTGCGGACAATACGACAGGGAGGAAGAAGGGTCGGAGGACCTCCCGAGCCGGCATTGTGTCGGAGAGAATGACACGGGCAGAGGATTGGGCCCCTCCGGCAGCTGTGGGTTTCCTCCCTCGACGGTGATGACCGCGTGAACGATGCACCTTTTAGTCCTCTACACACATCGCCCAAAGGGATCCGGCCGGATTTGTGACCAGTGGTGAGCAGAGAGAAAATGTCGCTACCGCTGTCTTGTTTATATCTGGAGAGGATGAGAGAATGAATAGAGCAACCCTAGTAAAGCAAGCGCTCAGGCCCCTGCTTACATATATAGTGGAGTGATTATCTTTTTCTCTCCACAACAAGCGTTTCAATTTTTGTACGTGGCATTAAAGAAAAGAAACTCTCTATTTAAGGTGACTACTGTACGACTCCTACTTACTACTAGTAGTACTAGTATTGTTCACTTGTGCTCCCCACCCCTCCATTCATTGAACAACCCCACGGTTGAATAAACATACAGTAAGTGCTGTATTTATATAGAACGAACAAGCTTGAACTATTTTCGCGTAGTTAAAAGTTGAGGGCGGGGCTTTTCCCGGCAGTAAGCGCGACAGTTTTCGGGTAGGCGGTTTGATAGAGAGGCGAGGAGGGTGAGCAAGTGGCGGATTCTCAAACATACTCCTGGAAAGGTTGGGATGTGCGATTTGACGGCGCGTTACTGCTGGAAAGACTTGTGATATGACCACTCACTATAGTCATGAATTACTGATGCTCCGACCGGGGTGATGCCCCCTTCCGTTCCGTGCTCTAATCTGGTGCATGACACGTCGACCCAGATGCTGGCTCTCCCACTTGTCGGAGTAGTAAGAAGGAGCAAAGAATGATGTGGTATATACTAGTACTACTATTGCTCAGGTCGGAGGAGTGCGAACCACGGCAACCCAGTGAACCAGCAGTGCGAACCACGACAGCCCAGTGAACTAGTAGTGCAAAACACGGTAGCCCAATGAACTAGCAGTAGAAAACAATGTGGTGATATGGCCATAAAAAACAATGTGCTACGGTCCACAGTGTAGCATGTACAGTAACACTCCTCTTTGTTTGGATCCCTGAGTTAGAGCTAGTTTGGGTTGAAATAGCCTCAAATTATCGAAATAAGAGGGGTTAGTTTGAGCTAGTTTGCTCTAACCCAGCTAAAAAAACTAGCCCGGTGGAGAGGTTCTAATTGGGTTAGTTATCCTCTGGCCCACTAAAAGAGAACTAAAAAAATCTCCCCTGCCCGCACCAGATCGCTCCCCCCTCTCGCACGACTCCTCTCTGCTCCCCATAGGGCCGCCCGCCCAAGCGCCGCTCACCCTCTCTCTCCTCCGGCCGCCCTCTCCTTTCGGCCTCCGCCGCCCTACTCCGGCCGCCCTCTCCCTCCGGCCTTTGAAGGTCGCCCCGCTCCCCCTTCACCGGTCGTTTTTCTCCCTCTGTCATGCGCGATGGTGGCGCATCTACCAGGGAGGTCGCCGAGAGGGTTGAGTTTGTTCGTTCCTTCTCTGTCTCACAGCCATATCATTGATCTTGCTCGCTCTAGCGCTAATTCTGATTTGGAAAAGTAGATCCTGATCAAACTTGGTATAGATTTGTGGTGCATGCATGGAATTGTTTGATGCTGCTTGAGGAGGTAATAAATCGTTCTAGAGGCCTAAAGATTCAGTTCACCTTTCTAGGTATTTCAGTTTCAGGCTTGCATTATTTCTAGAGGCCCAAAGATTCAGTTCACCTTTCTAGGTATTTCAGTTTCAGGCTTGCATTATTTCTAGAGGCCCAAAGATTCAGTTCACCTTTCTAGGTATTTTAGTTACAGGCTTGCATTATTTCTAGAGGCCCAAAGATTAAGTTCCCAGTCGGCGGCAAGTGGCCCTGCTACCCATGCTGGTGTCGACCTCAACTCGCAAGGGCCAGCGTCGGAGGGGTTCCCGAGGCTTGGGCTATACAGAGCCTTCCTCTAGAGCGACGATGGCGAGCTCCTCCCTCGGTGCGTGAGGAGCTCCGGGCTCTCTCCCTATCGTGAATGACTTCCGTGATGAGTTAGCTCATACTTTGTTTCATGGAGTGTTTTTTTGTGAAGCTTGATTGACGACTTGTATGTTTAAGTGGGATATCTCATTTGTATGGACAAAGTAAAAATTATAATGTTTTGCATGCTTGATTTGTAAAGATGGTTCGTTTATGTCAATTGTGAGCAAGGGGAGGCCACAGAAGAGACGGCCACACAAAATTCGGTTGGAAATAGGGTCCAAAGTAGTCAAATGATTGAGAAAGAGCATTTATTGTCAATCTAACCCTGCCATCCATACACCTCTTTGGTTTAGAGTTAGTTCAGGGTTAGAATCTAACTCCAACCTCTAACTGAGTTAGAGTTCTCCTCGTCTCTGTTCATCGCCATCATACTTTCCCCATTCCTATGTTTTCAGTATCCTGCGAATCAAAGAGGCCCTTTTTTTGCAGGAAAAATAAAAGAGGCCCATAGACTGGTTTAGGTCCGGTCATTTTTTATAAACGTGTTATATCCAAAATTTAATGAACGTGCTCCGGTTTCTACGAATAATCCGGTTTCATGTAGTAATTCATTCATTTATTTATTCTTCTGCGGGGGGTTTGCATGTAATTCGTGAGATCTGAAATGTAAAGTACCCCGGCATATGCTCCGAGTCGTGCATGCACTACGACCCAGATGCTCTATGTCCCACATGTCGGCGAATGGGAGCACGTGGAATAGCCTAGGAGTACATATAGGAGGATAAATGCGTGAAAAAATATGTACTATGAAGCGTAGCCGCGGTTTGAAAAGGAGACCTAAAGTGATGATAGCTATAGGTCGCACGCACCCAACTAGTGGTACTAGACATACGACTAATTTTTCCCTCAAAAAAATGAGGCACGAGTGCTCAGTACTCCTATTCCATCAACACGAGTCCCATATGACAACAACGTCCATGCTACAGCTAGCTCTCCTCCCTTGTTTCTCTCTTATAATTCTAAACTCGGCCGACGCCTGGTGGGCGGGGTGGGTTTGCTCAACGACGGCCCCACCTCACAGTGAAAACGTTACGACTGGAATAAAAATGCCATATACTCCTTCCGTTCCTAAATATAAGCCTTTTTAGATACTATTTCAAATGTAATACAACATACAAATGTATGTAGACATAGTTTAGAGTGTAGATTCACTCATTTCGCTCCATATGTAGTAGTCACTTGCTGGAATCTTTAGAAAGACTTATATTTGGGAACTGAGGGAGTACTATACTAATAAAACATTAAGGCCACGAGGCGATGCAGTGCTGGTTACAGGAGGCAAGAAGAAGAGATGCATCCATCGACGACGTCCACCTCCTCGACTCAGGGCGCCGGCCCACCGAACGGCGCCTAAGTAGCAGCGGCTTTCGTGGCCAGATCGACGTGCTTCTGAACAATGGCGTCCAAAGATTCTAGCCGCTGGAAGGAGGCCAACATATTTCTGTCCTCGCTTGCCTTGTAGTGGCCTATGTAGACGATTTCCTCATAGACGTGGATGTGCAGGTTGACGGTTTCTTGCATGGCAAGGCGCTGCGCAGTGAGAGCGGCCTCAAGGTGCACATTCTTTGTCGCGACCTCCGGCACCTGCAGGGCCACCAGGGCTTGAAATAGTTCGTCACCATGGAGGCCGATGAGGGTGGTAGGCAATGAGGAGCCTGGGCACGCAGGCTGGAGTAGTACGGCAAGGTCGTCCGTGCGCTTCTTGATGGCGGTGAACTTGCGAACGGAGTTGACCATCATGTCGTCCATGCGAGAGGCAAAGCCGGTGTCGGTGAGGGCTACGATGCCGGCGGTTGCCAGCACCATCTGGAAATGCTGCGCGGTGCGGGGCCGCAGGCCAGCGCCTTGGATGATTTGGCACAGCAGACTGCCGCTCGCGTCCATCGCCTCCATAGGTGCTTGTGGCTTCTGGTCACTTGGTCTTGGATTGGAGTGAGCAGTGTTGCACAGATACTTGGGAGTAGATGGATTGGAGTGGTGGGGTGCCTTTTTATGAGAGTCCAAACTTTGTTGCATTCACATCGTGATGGCTCTATTCTACTTCTCCAATTAATTCCCTCTACATGTAATTGAGGATGCATCATTAACCGTTAAATGTCTCGGGAACCGCTACCCTCTCCCTCCTTGGCATTCAAGCACTTATGGAGGCGACTGCCACTCGCGTCTGTCGCGTGTCAGGAGTCAGCAGACGTTCCTGTCGACGACGAGGTGCCTATGGTGACTTCATAAATTTCAAGATGATAGTGCCGTGCGTGTGTGCGTTCATAGGGGTGAGCATATGCGTGTGTATATGAGCGCTTGTGTCTGTACTGTGTCAAAAAAAATGTAAATGTTTGTCAAAAAGAGACTAGTCAGTATACTCAATATTGTGCACCTCGGAGATGAAAACGATAGAACACATATTTATTTACGGTGCAGATTCACTCATTTTGCTCCATATGTACTCCTTCTCGGTGTAGTCTAGTCACTTGTTGAAATCTCTAGAAGGGCAAATACTCCTTTCTGGTTACAGGGCTATACTAGCAAGTAGTTGTACGTACTAGTACAATAGTGGGCTCACATAGCAATTTTGTCTCATGCAAGAGCCTGGCTATATGCGTGCTCCAATGTTCGCAAATGCCACGTTTGGGTTGCGCTTGGCTCTTCGCCTCTTCGAGAAGATGAACAATGATGTTACTACTACTGCTTCTACAATGTCGAATCAACTGCTGCATGTCCGTCCACCGCGAGCGGGAGGGATAGCTTGTTGTAGAAGTACTAAGCAAAAGCCTGTCCTCGTTTGCGAGCAACCGCGTGCATGGGCGAGGGAGAAGGCGTGTAGTAGTAAAATCAAGCTTCTCCTTGTTGTACGAGTTTACGTGACACATCATAGCACGGGCCCCACATGCTTGCCTCTAAACTTGGCTGAAAGACCCGCAGTGTATAATATATTTGCTGCAACCTCTAACATTTACCCGCCACAAATTAAAATATATATTCCTGTCTTGACCAGATGAGCGTGCAAACTACAATCACCAGGGTGACAGATAGGGCCAGAAGACTATTTTTTAAAAACTTCTAGACGTCCACATAGCATGGAGCCAACCCCAACGATTTTAAGCTTACAGGCACGGTACATGCTATTCTAGACTACTCTACACGTGAAACTGCCAAACGAGCGTCCGGGCTGCACTTGGCTCTTCGCCTCTTCGGGAAGTCGAACAATGATGGAGTACTACTACACCGGAGGAGTACTACAGTACGCTTCTGGCCATCTGGCACCGATTGAACTGCTGCATGTCCATCGCGTGTGGGAGGGAGAGCGTGTAGCGAAAGCTTCTCCTAGTCTTGCCAGCCACCACGCTCATGGGCGAGGGAGGGACGCTCCTGCCTTTGCGTGTATGACAGGTGGGCCCGACAGGTGGGTGGCCAACCTGTCATACAGCCAAAGGCAGGTGCAGTTAAGTCCGCAAGGGAGAGGATAATCAAACTTCTCGTTGATGTACGAGTTAACGCGAAACATCAAAGCACTGCACTCGATATATTTCAATAATTTGTGTTTACCGATGCATTAATTACAACACATGCATGCATGCCGTGACTCTCCTTTTGATACTTGCATGTGTTGATTTAATGCACCTTGAAGTAGTATAAAATATGTGACGGTAAAGCTTTGTAATGCCCCGACCCAAGCGAGAGATGGTTGTGCACGAGGAGGGCGAGATCATGCAGACCAAATAGGACCCGACGATGGAGCTCTCTAAGGTCTCGATGGACCTCACCGTGCTCCACTACCCCTTGTGCCTCCGCCCCTTGACGCCTCCAGTGTATGAGGTTCGAATACACCTCGTCCGTTCGGCTGATTGAGCAAGGTGCAGGTTTCTTGATTGATGTGTTGTTCGATTGATTTCTGCAGTGCAAGGGAGGGCACTTGGCCTGCGCAGACTACCGCGTCGAGTGCCCCGGGAACCAGCAGCAGTGCCAGAAGTGCGAGCGTGGTGGTGGCTTTGACGTGTGGAACACGGCGGTGGACGCCGTCCTTTCGTTGGTGAGGGTGGAGTGCCCGCACGAAGGCTGTGGGCTCTACGTCACTTACCACAAGCTCGCCGATCACCAGAGCATGTGTCCCTTGCGCCTTGCAAATGCCCCATGCCCGTCTACGGCTACGAAGGCCCACCGCCGGCGCTCTACCACCACATCAGTACCGCGCATCCCATGCTCGTGCACAGGATCCAGTACGACAAGGTGCTCCAGCTACAAGTGCCACTGTCAGAGCCACGGCTCTTGCTGTTTATGGAGGAGGATGGCCATGCGTTTTTCTTGGTCAGCGGCGTGCTCGACATCAGCGCACCTATCGCCGTGTCGGTCGTCTACATCAGAACGGGGGCGTCCCCACTGCCGCACTACGTGGCCAAGCTGTGGGCGAACGGCCTGCCGGGGGAGCCCAAAGGCACGACCGACGCCAGCAAGGATCCCGGCGACGTCGATGTGCAGGAGCTGACAAGCAGCAAGGATCCCGGCGACGTCGACGTGCAGCAACTGACCTTCTTCACAGTTCCACCCAAGCTGCTGGCCGGGGCTAAGCTGGTGTCCCTCCACATTCAGATTGACAAGCTCACATCCTAAATGTTTCTACAGTGCCTTCTGTTTATCTTAGTAATATTCTAATATAGGGATTTCCTCGGTCTACTTTTGCTTAAGAAATGGTGGGTTTTGGTGGTGATGCATCAATTACTTCAACATCAGATCAGTAATTTCGAACAGTTGAACGGATATTTTGTGTCTGTTGGATATAAAGTTCCTTTGGGTAAGAAGTACCACTTGTCATCAAAATGGATAAAAGGAGATGTATGTAGACGTATTTTAGTTCTAGATACGTCCCTTTTTATCCATTTTGATGACAAGCACTCCCTCCGTTCCACAATACATGCCTTCCATTTGTCAAAATATAGATGTATCTAGACATGTTTTAGTATATAGGTGCATCCATGATAGAGCCAATCGGATGGTTGAGAACACTACAATTCGTAGCTACAGATGCGTGTGTGACCCCTAGATGCAGAGGCCGGGGGTCATCATCCTCCTTTTCGAGAAAAAACAGACGCGTGTGTGAGAGGATGAGTGTGTGCGTGCACCTCTTCTCTTCCTGTATAACGTACTAAACTCAGAGTACAAGTTTTTGTGGGTGGCACGATGGTGCGTGCGAGAAGTCCCGAGAGATAGGTTTAATGCGTCTAAAAAAAGACTAGCCTATAGCTCGCCACACGGCTATTCCTGTCGAACGCCCCATTAACTGTAAGATATGTATACGATGGTGCCAGTTATTGCACGTACACAGCAGTAGAAAAAGAACTACCATGGCATATGCTACACCACGGTCGAGAACATGTGCCCATGTAACGCCATCCGAGAATAGTGCCGCACTTCAAAACTAGAACCGTCAATAAATTTTGAGCTTGCGTCTCATCACATTCCAAATTACTCCATGCTATATTGAATTGCAAACCTGTTCACACCGATCACAACCTAAACGGTTTCCCACTTAGGAGCGTATTAGTACCATGCTATATTGAATTGCAAACATGTTCACTCCGATCACAACCTAAACGGTTTCCCACTTAGGAGCGTATTAGTACTCGGTTATAAATACTAGTATGCCAAGATGACTGCACATTCCTCCTCAACTGCTCATCCACAAAAAACAAACAAGTCATTCAGCATCCTTCCCTTGCGTCTGCCATGGCCAGCGTGAGTTTTGGGTCGAGAGATTGCCACCAGGGAGAGGCCAGCATGGAAGCGGAAGCACGAGAGATGTCCCGTCCACAGAAGTAGCAGCACAGAGGTCCCGCCGTGCCGCTGAAGCAGCACGGAGGTCCCGCCGCGCCGTCGATGCAGCAGGCTGGTCCGGCCACGCTACAGAAGCAGCAGAGATGTCCCGCCATGCCGCGGCGGCCTGGGAAAATTTCTCGCGGGCAGGCGACGACTGTTACAGGCGCATGCATGCGATCATCCATAGCCAGATGGATCAGATCTCCGGGTGGGCAAGGTTGCAGGACGACATGAAAGCCTCGTTTGAACAGGCTACCGACGTCAGCCGACAACTAAGGGAGGGCAATGAGAGGCTCCGGGCCGAGCGCGACCTGCTGAGGGCGAAGATCGTCCGAAGTGCAGACTAGGAGGAGGAGACCAGTGCCTTGTTGAAGAGGACCGACGTCATCGTCAAGAAACTTATGGACGAGAATGACATGCTCCGCAACGAGCGCCAAAGGCTGGTGGAGGAATTTGTGGATGTTCTCAAGCAACTTCTCGAGGACACGAAAGAGCTCATCACCGCTCGCCGCGGAGACTAGTTTCCGCGGCCTACAGCAACGCATCAAGAAAGTAGAGATCAGCGAGCCAGATCCTTGTCTTCCTTCTTATTTTGCCCTTGTGTATTTCGGCTTTTTTAATTATCTTTCTAATTATGTAAGACAATTAATCGTCCTTATATATTCATCAGTCTTGCTATAAGTCGCAGTAGATGCTATATAGGTCCGTCGGATCTTACATCAAGATCCGTGCTTTCAGATTTTATTTCTCTCTCTTAAATCTCAGTCGAGTGAGACATAGCCACACCATTAAATAGAGGCTCGGGCGCCATTAATGGAGACCTTGGGAGAGAGGTGGACGGCAGATGGAGGTCAAAGGGCTCTCCTCCCGATAAGCACGTGCAGGGGTCTGATCGCATGCCTCTCGTACTCAAATAGCTACCCTGCTCGGCACCTCCTAGCTAATAAAAAATGGGGACGCGTGGTGGCACGTAAATGGTAGTAAATAGAACATGCACGGTTTCAATAATACTTGTGTTTCCGGTTGTAACGTGACAACACTTGTTCCAAAATGACTTTGTTGATTGTTAATGTGTGCGCCTTCGCAAATCGGACTGCAAAATTACCACAACATGTTGGTGCCATGTCATGGCACCAAGCCAAGTTTATTATTTTCATGCGTGTTTTGGATTTACAGGAATTAAAAAACTAAGTTTCTCAATGTTTCCAGCCCAGCCACGACGCCTAGAATTTTGAATTTCATTCCCATTTCTTGCATGGAACCTAAAAATTTACCCGAGGACACACATGTGATTATTCAACCAACTTTGGTGCACTGGAAAATGTGCTTGTATTTCAAATTTGAATTATGCACACAAAGGTGATACGTTCCCTCCGAGAACCACGAGCCATCTTGAGAGAAGCTCCGATTTGCAAGAAGCTTATACCAAAATTTGTTCCTATTCGACCAATTTTTTTTACCATGGCATGGTACTACCATGACATGACACCATGCCAAGTTTCATGATTTTAAAACCAAGATTCTCAATGTTCTCGACCGAGCCATGATGCCCAGATGTTTTTATTCTCATTTTTTGCATGGGACCTAGAAATTCACCCAAGGACACAAATGTGATTTTTCAACCAACTTTGGTGCACGGGAGCATGTGCTTGTAGTTAAAATTTGAATTATGCACATTAAATGACCAAAAACTCAATTAATGTGTAAATAAGGCCAAATGAAGCCGGAATAATTTCAAAATTTAACAAGACACTCATGTAGTTCTATGTTTCCTTTGTAAATAAACTCAAGGGGGACAGCGTATATCGTTTCACACTCAAAGGTGGAACGTTCCCTGTCACGACCGGTTTTTCAATAAAATACTTATTGAGAAATCGATCTTTTGATTCCAGTAAAGGAAGAATTCTCCTTACTGGTAGACAAATACTTGATACAGAAGCCCAGTAGCATTAAATATATTACAGGGTTGAGCTGAGGTAGGTCAACAATTTATTACAAACACGCCAATATTGTACATAAGGGCGGTTATGATACAGGGGTGTGGTGGCATACTACTGACTCGAGATAAAAGTGGTGGTGGATATATCACAGTGGAGTGGATAACATGACTCCTAAACTGGCGGCTCATCGAGCGTTGAGGTGAGGCTCGATGAATTTATTCGGGTAGCGGAAGCGGATATAATACAGTGACCAAATCCAGGGTCGCGCGGGACTGACTGGGACTCCTCTAGGCGCCGGACTCGCTATCGAACTCTTCATCCATGAGATCGCCTTCATCAACATCTGGCCAAATTAACAATCCAGGTGAGTACTTTGAAAGTACTCGCAAGACAGTTCAGACATAAGATATAACAAATGCATGCATGAATGCATTACGAGCAATAGCAATGCACACTCAATTAATAAATATTTGCACGACATGATAAGTAAAAAGGAAGTCGGGCGGTAGTCCTCCCGAAATCCCAACAAACAACTGAAAACCGATCGGGTGTTTGGAGCGACGCCTCGAAAGGTAAACAAATAAATAATCATGCCACAGTCGGGCGTCTAAGCGACACCACATAAAGGGCTTATATTGAAAAGTAAATGACATGCGTGCCACAGTCGGACGTTGGAGCGACATCGCAGAAAGGGCTTATATTGAAAGTAAATAACATGCGTGCCACAGTTAGATGTCTGAGCGACATCGCAGAAAGGGCTTATATTGAAAGTAAATAACAAGCGTGCAACAGTCGGACGTTTGAGCGACATCGCAGAAAGGGCTTATATCAAAAGTAAATAACAAGTGTGCCACAGTCGGATGTCTGAGCGACATCGCAGAAATGGCTTATATCAAAAGTAAATAACATGTGTGCCACAGTCGGACGTCTGAGCGACATCGCAGAAAGGGCTTATATCAAAAGTAAATAACAAGTGTGCCACAGTCGGACGTCTGAGCGACATCACAGAAAGGGCGTAAATTTCATTATTCATATCTGATAAATTCACGAAGATATAATACTCATAGGAAATATTCAACACATAACAATAAACGGGTTAGTCCATCCACAGGAATAAACATTTAACCGGACTTAACACTCATGTGGTTCACCGGAGTTTTGTCACTGAGACTGACACTTGACAAGATAACTTGAACACAGTACTTGGACATGAATAAGATGATTCAAAGTATTTTTGACTCTGCAGAGTTTGTACTAATTACCCACAGCCAACGGATTCCCGTAGTCACGAAGGACTAGTTCCGTTTACGGTATTTCGATAGAAACACATTTAACCAGTACACACCCATCCCACCTCATGATGCCAGGAATCACCCTAGACAACATTCAAGAAAAACTTTGAGACGGGGAGATCACAACCTCGAATAGCATGGGATCAAATTTATATACGCGCGCTCTAAGGGGTACCCCCCTCTCGGTACCAACCGGAAACACCCATCCCCCCTGACCGGATGACTGGCTTTAATCCAGGGCCATGGAACCCTCATCACGGCCTCTCTATTTGGTGTGTACCAGGAAAGAGGTTTGCGACTTACTAAGCCATATCCCTTGCGGAAGACATGTGGTAGTACAGGAAGGGAAAACAGATGGAAACGTGACTTGATTCACGTTGACACTGGAGTCAAATAGTCTGGCATAAGACTGGCATGCTACAACACTGCCATCTTACCCATTCTCATGCCATCACATGGCCATGCAAACTCACATCCAACAACTTATGGATTTTCGAAACTCACTTGCCTCATCTTTGCATGTAATATAACACTTATCGAAATGCTCATAAACATGCCATGAAACTACTTAATGCAACATGCAACAAACACTCATCATATCAAAAGTTCAAACATGCTTGCCTGGTTCGGAGTAGTCGGAGTCTAGCTTGGCGAAGTTCGCGGTTCCGTCACCTCCTTCGGTATCTACGTTATAACAAAATACGTACAAACGTAAATACCGAGAGTGCACAAAAAGTGTTCCAAATATTTTCAAATAAATATGACAAAAAACTAGACAGAAAAATAAAGATGACAAAAAAAGAATCAATCAAAAATCAGTTTTTGTTTAAAAGTTATACAGGTTTTAATCCAGGGACTCATCTGTAATGAAACAGAAAGTTTCCAGGGGCCAACTTATAAAAACAGAAAACGCTTCAGCTAAAAAGCCGTCGACTTCAAAGGGAGACGTACTCTGCCCGAAGGCGTTTTCAGAAAATGGTTTGAAAAAAAGGAAAATACTAACGAGGGGTCCCACCCATCAGGTTTGAAATTTCAAACGGGGGAAGAAACAGAGCTCGTTGGCGCCCGAGAGCTGCGGTGGTCGCCGGCGGTGATCCACGGCAAGTTAGGAGGATCTGAGGGTACCTACATGCTCAGTGTGTCCTTCCGCGTCGGTGGGTGGTGGTGGTCGTCGGCGAGCACCACGTCGACGGCGGTCCTTGCTCCGGTGGACGGCGGCTCGGGTGAAGTTGGATCTCGTCGGGGAGGGCTGCGGAGGTCAAATTGAAGCCTGGGTTAGATCACTGGGTGCACGAGAAGACTACTGACGAGGTTTGGGAGGCGGGGCTAGCCTCACCGGAGTGGATCGAGCTAGTGGCCGAGGCGGATCGGGGCGGCCGGAGTTGGGGGAGGAGACCTCCTCAAGGTCCTCCTGGTGGCTTGGCGGGGTTCTGGTGAGGAGAAGAGGTGGTGCATGCTTGAGAACGAGCTCGGGACTCCATTTTATAGGCGATCCGAGGTGGTGGCCGTGAACGGGGATCTCCGGCGATGGTTACGGCGGCGCAGTGCTTGGTCGGGTAGTTTAGGGGGTTGGGCGTCAACGTGGAGGTCCACGGGTTCCGTTTAGAAGCTAAACCAGGTTGGATTAGGCGCTCTTGGGTGGTTTCGACAGAACGGGGCGGCGCGGGCCCGTCGGCGGCAGAGGGCGCGCCCTATGCTTGCCGGGCCACGGCGATGGTGCTGTGGTGCACGCTGGCATGCATGAGGCCACGCGGAGGGCTAGAGGGCGTTGGGCGGCGCCGGACGGTGTAGCGAGCTGGCGCTCGCTCCCGTTGGCCGCCACGGGTGGCTCTGCCACCGCAGAAGCTGCCAGCGTCGGTGATGCTCGCCGCCACCGACACATGTGCCCGTCCAAGAGTGCATGCGGTGCTCTGGTCAAGGAGGAGAGGCCATGCGCAACGCACCAGGGTGTACTGGTGATCGATGACAAGGCACTGACGAAAAACGACACTGACAAAACTCTGAATTTACTGAAAGTGTACAGGAACAGTGCCGACCAAGTGTTTGATGAAATGATTCAAGCATGAGAAGAATTTTTCTGGGGCTGATCTTTGGTGTGGTGGCCTCTCAAAGCACCTGGGGGCTGCCTGAATTTTGGTGGAATTTTTGGAGAAAGGAAAATATGAATTTCACCAAAAATGATGAATCTGGTCCAAACTTGCAGAGGTTGAAATTGATAATTTTGAAAAGAGGAAGAATGGATCTTGATGGTTCTAGGTTGGGGGTGCTAGGGACTATCCAGAGGAGTTGGTTTGAGATCAAAACTCAAAGGAAATCAGGTACTTCCTTTGTAAATCATCTAGGCTTAAAATAATTGTCAGAATTGTTTTTGGGGACAAGAATAAATGAAATAAAATTCAAAAATGGGTTGGACCTATTGGAACGGAATGTTTGGGTTGCCCCAAAGTGGAGGGAGGGGTTTTGGGAGGATTTACCACATGAGGCATGGTAAAACCATGGGTGGTTTCAAAACAAAAGAGTAGCCCCAAAACCCATAGGGTTTCTTTCTAAAAGAAAATAAATTCCAAAAATATATTTGAGATGGGAAAAATCAGAAGAAAGGTTTTTAATAACCAAACACCAGGGTTGAAGAAGATACAAAATTAAAATCCTTGCCATGGGGAAAATATTTTGAGAGAGAGAGGTTTTTGGAAGGATTTAAATGACCTTCTTCAAAACAAACAAAGTTTTTGTTGAAAACAAAATAATTTTTTTGGAGTGTCACATTCCCTGTCAGAACCACGAGCCTTCTTGAGAGAAGCTTCAGTTTGCAAGAAGCCTATACCAAAATCTATTCCTATTCGGCCAATTTTTTTACCACAGCATGGTAGTACCATGACATGACACCCATGCCAAGTTTCATGATTTTCAGACGTGTTTTGGATTTACAAGAATTTTAAAACCAAGTTTCTCAATGTTCTCGGCCGAGCCACGATGCCCAGATGTTTGAAGTTTATTCTCATTTCTTGCATGGGACCTAGAAATTCACCCGAGGACACAAATGTGATTTTTCAACCAACTTTGGTGCACGAGAGCATGTGCTTGTAGTTCAAATTTGACTTATGCACATTAAATGACCAGAAACTCAATTAATGTATGAAAATGACAAACGAACCCGGAATAATTCCAAAATTTAACAGGGCACTAATGTAGTTCTATGTTGCCTTTGTTAAGAAACTCAAGGGGGGGGGGGGCAGCGTATATCGTTTCACACTCAAAGGTGGCACGTTCCCTCTTAGAACCATGAGCTTCCAAATCGGCCCATTTTTTTACCACAACATGTTAGTGCCATGACATGACACCATGCGAAGTTTCATGATTTCCAAGCGAGTTTTGGATTCACATGAATTTAAAATCTAAGTTTCTCGATGTTCTCGGCTGAGTCACGACGCCCAGATGTTTGAATTTCATTATCATTTCTTCCATGGGACCTAGAAATTCAACCAAGGACACACATGTGATTTTTCAACCAACTTTGGTGCACTGGAGCATGTGCATGCAGTTCATATTAGATTATGCACATTAAAAGTCCAGAAACTCAATTAATTTATAAAAAGGCCAAACGAACCCGAAATAATTCTAAAATTTAACAGGGCACTCATATAGTTCTATGTTGCCTCTATAAAGAAAATCAGGGGGGAGGCAACGTATATCGTTTCGCATACAAAGGTGACACGTTCCCTCTCGGAACCACGAGGCTTGTTAAGAGAATCTCCAGTTTTGCAAGAAGCTTATACCAAAACTTGTCCCAATTCAGCCAAAAATTGTACATATGAAAACAGGGTTTAGATTATCCCAAACATCTCGCTACCTAGACCAATAATGTACTATGATTTGAATTCAACATAAAATGGATACAAATATTTGAATTGGAGAGTGTATGGTACATGTAGTTCATAGTGAAATATGATTACTGCTATATGCATGTTTTTTGTTATCAAGATAATATTTAAATTATTGTATAACTTGACAACAATTGTATTCAAATAAGGAAAATTGATTCAAATTTAGTCCATATGGTAGACGACAATATATATGTTCACATGGTGGAGTGAAATGTTCATATATGATGGAATATCAAAATGTACGACTATATCAATTATAAAATGCAAGGTCACCTAACGATATATTCGAATTCAACATAACGTGGATTCAAAAATTGAAATTCGAGATCCTAGCATTTGTAATCATATAAAAAGGGACATTACTCTTTCTTTTGTTGGGAATTAATTTGTTTTTTGTTGTTGTTGAGGGAAGTGCAAATCGATTTGGTACTGTGCAGGGTAATCTTGTTCTCCCGATCTTTTTACATTTTTCTTGTAGTTTTTTCAATGGCATATATAGCAATATAGTAAAAGGGGACATGACTCTCTTGTGTCTTGTATGAATTGTTTTTTTTACACGTTAAGTTTGTTCTGCCGAACAAGGAATCCGCACCTTGTTATCCCGAAATTTTCAAGCTCAAGTATCTTTTGTCTCACCTACTTTGAAACTCCCGCCTCTTAAACCCGCGCCGCGCCTTGTTATCCCGAAATTTCGACGTGCGCGAGAACTCCCTCCTCATCCGAAATCGCCCCGCAGCCCAGACACGTGAAATCCCCCTTCTACCCCTCAGCCAGAAATGAAGCTCCACGTCGCGGTGTCAAAACCGGTGGGGGTATACTGGTAACTTACCCAACATTTCGGACAAGCGCGTCCCAAGCTTGGCTCCCCCCTCCCCCTTCGCCCCCCATTCGTACACCGAGGCTGCCAAAACCAGCGAAAACCCACGCTCCTCTGTCGGCCTCCCGACCGCCGCCCAGTCGGAGACTCTTCCCCGACTATGTCGTCCACCGCAATAGCTAGCCGTCCCTCATCCACCGCACCGGATGAGGATCCATTGTCGATCTAGTTGTCCCACCAGATCAGCCGCCCCATCCTCCACCTCCAAGAGTTTCCCCGACGTTCGCCTCTTTCATCGTGCCACCTCAATCCCCACAGCGCCGTCTTGACCTGCCCCACTGGAACCGCAACACCCTCACCAATTCATCCGGTGAAGCCGACGCCAACTCGACGCCACCAAGGAGGTTCTACACCCACCTCTGCATTTTATGTTTTATCCGATCTCACGGGGCTGTCGATGCTCAATACCGAGCAAACATGGCGGGTCTCCATCAACGGCGCCGTCACCGGCCACATCATCCACGATGTCTCCCCCCATGTCGTTGCTTCCTCGGCGGCGACTTCCACAACGGCACTAGCTACAGCTGCTACGGCTCTTGCTCGTGCTGCAGCTCTGTTCTTGCTGTCGGTCGCACTGCTGCACTGCTCTTGCTTTCATTCGTGCTGCTGCTCTGCTCTTTCTCTTGCTTGCACTGCTGCTGCTGCTGCATGACCTCCGACAGCTACATGAGTTGCTGCTTTAGAACTCACTCGCGATGCTACTACATGACTTGCTCTCTGCTAGTGTGTTCCCTGCTCGAGCGTCTGCTGATTTAGATCACTGCTTCTCTACTACTAGTGCTTGAACGCCCTAAACATCTATTGCAATGCTCTGCTACTAGTTCAATCACTTTCCACAGTAAAATTTAGTTTCAACTATAAAGTTCATTTTCTTCAGTTAAGTTCAGAGTGAACAGTACTTACAACATCTGCCGGAGCGGCCATGGTGCGGCTGATGCGTTTTACATCTAGCACTTTTTGGTGATGTATTTTACATCATCTATTGCAGATGATATTAGGGTCCCACTTCAGATTAACATTGTCTGTCTTGTCCTGCTTCAGCCTCGTCATCGTACACCTCACCGGAGCTGCTCCAACGATGAAACCGTCCATCACAGCGGAGCAGTACCCTTGGTGCCGTTTCCAGAGGCCTCGGATCTTCTTCCCCGCCTCCGATAGTCACACCAGCATCATCACCATCCTCCACGTCCAACCCAATGATGCTGAGGTCCACAAGGCTATGCCAAAGAGGTTGTACACTCGTCGCATCACTTTGTTACTCTGCATTCATGTTGATCCCTCAGGGATCCTTTGCTATGGAACTACTATTCGTGCAAATCTATTAGAAGGAGTGGAGCAAAGCAAAACTGGAGGATTTTTTCCTTTGGTGTCTCTTTCAAAGAAAAAACATAGGAATTTTATTCACTTGGACGTCTTTTTCAAATTAATATGCATGAAGAACAGAACTAATTGCATTACTGGCATAATAAGATTCTTATTTTTTCATTTTCACGTGGTTTGAATTTAATTTGACCATGTTTCTCCATTCCTGTGTTCTTCCAATTCATGTGAACCAAACACCCAGGTTGACTGAAATCCTATGTTTCCAAATGCTCTGTTTTGCACGTGCATTCCTATCCTATCCCTGTGTTTTTCTTGTCCCCGCGTTTATAGAATCCTCCAATTCTAAGGAGCCCTTACAGATTTACTTCATTTTCAGATAGGTGTCAAAGAAAACTCTGTGTGTTATGTCTTGCTCCTGCCGTGCCGTCATCCACCCCACCTTAGGTGCACCATCGACAAAAACGTTCACTGCAGCAGAGATCCCCCCTGCAGACTTTCTTTTGCCGCCTCGGATCATCTTCCTCGTTGCCGGCAGCCACGCCAACTGCATTACCATCATCGACTGAGCAGATGAACCAGAGGACTACACAGTTCCGGAAGAGAGGTCGCAGTCTTTCGTGTTTGCGTATGTTATACATCGGTTATTATTACCTGCTACTTTATCGTTCAAACTTGAGTTTTGAAATGCCCATGGGTCTCATATCGAGCCAGCAACGAATAGTATCTGTCTACTATCTGGTTCATCTGGGGTCTTCTATGTGGTTCATGTTGGGTGGGAAACAAACAATAGATGATCCATTGTCTATCTTTTTAAACTGAAGCTATAATCTACCTGCTATCATTAGTTTTGGATCCATCCACTCGTTTGCTACCATCAGTCTTGATTTTTGCATGCACCCCTTAGGCCTTACAAAATGTAACTATTTTTTTATTATGCATGTCAGATATTGTACACAATCTTACTGAACATGTATAGAAAAAGAGAAGACCGTTGCGTGGGAATATAATGTCATGCAGACGCCGCTCCATGGTGGGCAAAGTGGGCCCCCCTCCTGCATTTCCATATTGTATTCCAGAGGAAGATAACTGTTCAGATGGGAATTCAGAAGGAGCCGACCACGCCTGTTTACCACCTGAGGTGTTTGCTCTAACCTGGCATGGTGATGTTGGTCATATCATGCATATGGCGCCTTACATTGCTTACATTATACATCTTATATGTCATCAGCTTAGTTTAGATTTGCTTTGTGTGAATGCCACCTGTTTGGTTTCTATATCATACTCCCACCATTCCTAAATATTTGTCTTTTTAGATATTTCAACAAGTGACTACATACAGAAAAAAATGAGTGAATCTACACTCTAAAATATGTATATATACATCCGTATGTGGTAGTCCATTTGAAATCTCTAAAAAGACAAATATTTAGGAACAGAGGGAGTATATGGGAATTATGCAATGCCAACTTCTTTAGCCAGGCATCATATATGTGAATCATGCAATGCCATCCTGTTTAGCCAGTCATCGTATATGTGAATTGTATCGTGCCATATTTTTTTCCATAATGTATTCCATTTGTCAACAATGTTTATACATTCATCTAATCTTCCTGTGCATCAGCCATTTGAGTCAGTCATGGGAAAATCTGGAGTGAAAACAAGGTCTTCTGAGGAGTCAGTGCTACCTGTCGATGCATATTTCTTGCTGGTTACAGATAGCTCCTCAGAGGAGGATTCAGAGACAAATGACCAGTCGTATCCCCCCCCTGAGGTGCATGCTCTAACTTGGCTGGGTTATATTGCTCATATCATGCATATGGTGTCTTGCATTGCCATGCCATCTGCTTAGATTAGACATGCTTTGTGTGAATGCCTCATGTTTGCTTTCTATATCAGATATGTGACTTATGCAATGCCATGTTTTTCAGCCAGTTATCATATATGTGAATTATGCACTGCCATGGAGCCAGACATCATATATGTGAATTATCTCATGCCATCTTTTTTTCATTACATATTATATTTGTCGACAATCTATGTATATTGAACTATTCTTCATGTGTATCAGCCATTTGAGCCGGTTATGGAAAAATCTGGACTGAAAACAAGGTCTTCAGAGCAGGCAATGGTACCTGTTGAAGCATATATCTTGATGGTTACAGGGAGCTACTCAGAGGAGGATTCAGAGACAGATGACCTGTCCTATATCCCACCTGAGGTGTATGCTCTAAGTTGCAATGTTTATATTTCTCATATGATGCATATGGTGTCTTGCATTGCTTAGTTTAGACACCATATGCACAATATTGAATTCCATCTGCTTAGTTCAGAGATCATACATGCCAGTGCCAGCTGCTTAGTATATGAATCAATTATGTCAATTATATCAATTATATCATGCCATCCTGTATACTTAGACAACATGTTGAATTATTTCATCCCAACCTATTTTAGAAAGACATCATGTAATTTTGTCATGTCATCCTGTTTAGGTACTCATCATATGTTGAATTATGCTATTATATCCTATTAAGTTATCCATCATATATCTGAAACTGTGTCATGCTATCCTGTTTAGTTAGGCATCATATATGTGAAAATGTGTCATACTGTCCTGTTTGGTTAGACAACATATATGTGAATTACCACATCTGTCTATCATACAATGTTTGTACGTTCAATTTCTTTTCTTGTTTATTAGCCATTTGAATTGGAGGGGGTGATGGTAGTATCTAAGGGAGCAAAAACCCGTTCTTCACAAAATACAGTGCTACCCGTCGATGCAGATAGAACCATGGTTGTACTGGCCCACAAACTAGCCCCGCCACACATAATCGAGACTCTTCCAGATTGCACACTTACACCGTTGGGCAGAGAACCAGCTACAACCCATCTAACTGCAATCCCAGCGGATAGTAACACACTTCTAGTTGACAAAGCACCATGTCCACCACAGAGTACCCCCACACGAGCAGTTTGTAAAGCTAATGCAGTGCCCAAAGCACGAAGACCACCACAGCTAACCCAAACTCCACGTTTAAAGCAGAAGAGCAACTATTCTCAGGTTAGATTCTGTAGCTATGGTCCATACTCCTTTGCTGTTGCATCATTGTATTTACTCATACCAACTACTTTCGAATTTGAAGGATCCAATTGAATCTCCAATGGTGCAAGAGGTATGTTTTAAACCTATTTCTTTAACTGGATTGTTGTTCTAACTTCTTGCTCTATGTTGATTTCAGTTTAAGTTGTATAAACAGTTATGTTCTCATGTGATGCACATTACAAGTGTTGCCAATGCTGTGTAGTTTCTCACACTTATATTCTGTCTATGCTGCTATGTCTTAAAAATATATGAGTTGAACTGTGTCTCTATCTTTATTAGGCAACATAAACTAGAATGATATGGACAATACAATGACCATAGTACATAGATATATGTTTTTTTCATGCTGTTATCCTGTCCACCTTACTACTGAACCGGTTTACCAAAATGAGTTTCGTATACTACAAGCTAAACCTGTGATGTGTCTGCTTGTTTCTCTTGTAGTATGCAAACAGAATATTGGAGAAGAGCACCCCACTATGCAATGGTAGAGAAAGTAATGCATATAAGGTTCAAGATAGTGAGACAACCCTGTTGGTCTCCAAGAAAGGTGATAAAAACGATCTTGTAGATAGTGAGAAAACCCCACACTCCTGCGTTGATGTAGTGTTTGAGTTACTGGCCAGTACCGCTGGCACAAGCTCTTCAAACTCGCTGCCTGAATCACTTCGGCTTCTTCAGTATCAGCTACAAGCTGAAAGGCATCAGTCAGCTGTGCTGCGGCAAGAAGACAAAGGACTGAGGAAGTCCCTGCAGAATTCAGATGCGTACTTTCTTGTGCAACAACAAGCGCTGGAGGATTTAAGTGCCAAACAAGAGAAAGTTAATAAGCTTGCTAAGCATCTTGCCAGCATTATGGGTACCCAGGATATTGTTTCTTGAGCTCTTCTGAAGTGGTTTCAGTTCTAGACTTGTTTTGCTGCGGCGTTTATATGCTGCTTTGTTCCCTATATTTACACTGGTGGCGAACTTTGATGCCTAGTGGATGTAATATGTGTAATAGCCGTGATAGCCTAGCATAAGTTGCTTGCTTATTTATTTCCGTGTTGCCTTGTTTATTTGTTTGCTTGTAGTCATTGGAGTTCTTTTTCTGCGGTTTGCTAGTGGCTGTAATAACCTACTTTTTAAAACTAGGCCACAATAACCATGGGCTAATATTTACTGTAGTGACACTAGGCCTCCTACGGGCCGTAGAAACAGTGGGCCTTCTACGGGCTGTAGAAACAGTGGGCCTTCTATGGACCGTAAAACAATGGGCCTTCTACAGGTCGTAGAAACAATGGGCCTTCTACGGGTCGTAGAAACAATGGGCCTTCTACGGGCCGTATCATCAATGGGCCTTATACGGGCCGTATGATCGATTGACCAAACATGGGCCAATAACAGACCGCATTATGGCCGTAAACGGGCTAGAGTTGGAATCATCTATTCATGGGCCGACCATAACGGGCCATCGTTAATAGGCTGTATTTGATGACGTTATGAAAACGGCCCAACGAATTAATGGACCACAAACGGGCCGACTGTAACCACAGGCTGAATTTGGTCCACAAGCAGAAAATGACAGTAACGAGCCGTAATTAAATGAATGCTGGAAATGAGCCCAAGAATTAATGGGCTCTAAGAAGGCCGAAAGATAACATGGGATGGAAACGGCCCAACGGAATAACGAGCCGTTAATGGGTATAAAGTGACACACTGTTCATTACGGGCCAGTTTCACCACGGGCCGTTAATGGGTGTAAAGTGATACACTGTTCATTACGGGCCAGTTTCACCACGGGCCGTTAATGGGCCGAAACAGGGCGGTCCCAACGCGTCTTCTTCTTCCAGCGCCAGGGATCGGTTGAGATGGTCGATCCGATGGCGGGAGTTGTTTTCTCCGACTCCCTCTCGGCGGCCAAGGCGGTCGCCGAGTGTCGGGTGCGTGACAGGCAGCGGAGTGGGATGTCTTGCTCCACAAGGCGGAGGAGGCGGAGGATCGCCTCGATGCTCCACCACTTTGGGGAGGCCGTCTTTGTCATGCTCGATGGAAAGGCGAGTCCGGCTTCGGCTAGCCACCGGCTTGTTGCCTCGTCTTCCACAGGTGCCGCCAGTCGGTGTCCGGGATGTCGCGCCGTGGTCTTGGCGAAGGGGTGGCTTTTCATTTCGCGGGGCGCGTACTTCAGCGTGGCAGCCAGCTTCATGCAACGCGGCGGCCGCGTCTAGGAGCTGCTGGACTCGCTCCGTCATGTGGCGACGCTTGTCGCCCTCGTACTTGTCCAGTTCGTCCATCTCCTCCTGGGCGGCCCGGATGTTCTCTGCAGGCGTGGCGTAGATGGGGCGTCTTGCCCCGAACATGCTGGCGATGGTCGCGCCATGCTACCGGATAGGGCCAATGCGGCTGGGCCCCTCAGGGGCCGGCGTGCCGCTGACTGCTCGGTCCATCTCGCCTCGCGCCGATAGGCATCCGAGAGGCGTCGCATGCTGGCCAGTCGGCCAACGCTCTCGAGGAGCTGGACACGGCATGTGTTGGGGATATAACTATTTGTGTAAGCCGCCCAGGAGGGGCCGGGTTACGCAAAGAAGACTCGCCAGAAAGAAGCCCAAGACCAGGCATGAAGATGGCGGTTCAATAAAGGGCTTAAGGCCTACAGGCGACTTAAGGCCCATTGTAGTAAACCGCCATAATGGCATGACTTGTATCATAAGGTAGATTTAACTAGTCACCGAGCCGGACACTGTTTATAAGCCGGCAGGGACTCTGTAAGCCACAGGGCGTCAACCCATATATATAAGGGGACGACCTGCTGGCGGCTTAGGGCAAGAAACAACTCATCGAGAGCCGGGCATAGCGTATCTCGCTCCCTGGTCATCGAAACATCAATACCAACCCGACTAGACGTAGGCCTTACCTTCATCGTAAGGGGCCGAACTAGTATAAAACCTCTCGTGTCCTTTGTCCCGATAACCCCTTCAAGCTTCCTAGTTGCGATGGCTCCACAACTAAGTCCTTTCACGAGGACAACTGACGTGACAATTCCACAATAGTTGGCGCCCACCATGGGGCGGCTGGGAATCGAACCCAGAACCTCGTGGATGTGTGCACGAGGGAGGAACCAATGGGCTAGCTTAGTGTTTTGCTACACCCGAAGCTGGCCCAAGTAACCGCCCGAGACCAATCAGTTTATGACAGCCGGAGCAGGAGGACCAGTCCAGCCTCGAGAGATGCAACCTCCTCATGTAAGCATGGCACCACCGCGTTATGTGCCGGTACCGCCGGGTCACTTTTCCAACCCCATGGAGAACTTAATCGCAGCTTCGGCGCATTTGGCGGCTCTTGCCATGGACGGCGATGACCCGACAGTGGTGGAGACCCGGAGGGTCAGAGAACTTCTTCAGACGGCCTTGGCTCAACAAGAGACCTATTCTTACAGCCGGGACATGATCCATTCAACTCCACCGCCTTGGTTAGCACCGCCTTGTTAGAACCAGAGCCCGAGTTACAACAGGCATATGGAGTCCAAAACTTTGTCAAGCAACGCCCAATGCCGCAATCAACCCGGTGGCTATAACCCGGTGCAAGACCGAGTACGTCAGGAGAACGAGCGGGCGGCTCAGCTGGCGGCTCAACAGGCAGCTCATCAGGATTTCCCAGAGTATCCAACGACTTCTGTTGAGATGGGAGTAGCCACTAGAACCGGTGGTGTTCCCTGTTTGGTACCGGCTTTGCGTAATGTGCGTCTACCCAAGGACTTCAAGGGACCTCGAAAGGTGCCAAATTACACGGCCGACTTACAGCCCGGAGCATGGATCGAGAGTTATGAGATGGCCATGGAACTGTTGGAACTCAGTGATGTGGTAATGGCTAAATATTTCACCATGATGTTAGATGGAACGGCCCGGTCTTGGTTAAAAGGTTTACCACCCAATTCCATTGGCTCATGGGCAGAGTTAAAGGCCCGTTTTATCCAGAACTTCAAGGACACCTGTAAGCAGTCTATGTCGATTGTGGACTTGACGAACTGTAAGCAGGAGGAGGGTGAATCCACCACTCGGGTCAAGGAGATAATACATTCATCTAACAAGATGGATGCCGGCTCTGCAGTCCTTATGTTGGAGAAGAATTGCCGCTTTGAGCCGCTAAGGCATAAACTGGGGCGCCTTAAACGTGACTGCAACGATATGGGTACGCTGATGGCGGCTTTAGTTAAATATGCCGATTCTGATAGTACCAAGGATCCCGCGTCTGATGATGAGAAGACAGGGAAGGGAAAGAGGAACGGCAATGGAAAAGGTCAGCAGCATAACCCGATGAATCAAGGCGGCAATAAGCGTAAGGCAGATGGTAACCCGGAATTTACGGCCAATGCCAATGCGCAAGGTAACAATCAGAGACGTAAGGGTAAGCCGCTTCGATCCGGCGGGTCAGGCCCATCTCTTGAGCAGCTACTTAATGAGCCTTACCCGAGACACGGCACCAGGGAGCGGCCCGCCACACACCTGTGGAAAGACTGCACGATCATGAAAGCGTTTAAGAATTCCAACATCTATGATGGCAATAATGGATCTGGTGGCGGCTCAGGGGCTGGCGGTTTTCATGGCCCGGGTGGTGGTTCAGGTTCCGGCTTTTAGGGACGTCAGGGCGGCTATAATCAACAGCAGTCTGGTTAAGGAGAGCAGCAGCAGCAACAGTCAGGTTATCAAAGCAATCCGAAGCAGTTGAGTGGTGGACAGTATCACGTGTTTACCACTAGCTTATGCAAACGTGACCAGAAGGTTCATAAGAGGGCCGTGAATTCTGTTGAGCCGGCAATTCCTCGTTATTTGAGGTGGTTAGAACATCCCATCATATGGAGCAGAGAAGATCACCCTCCACGGGTCGATAATCCGGGTTAGTTAGCCTTGGTGGTAGCACCTCAGGTTGGTGGATATAAATTCACTAAGGTACTCATGGACGGAGGTAGCAGCATCAATATCCTCTACTATGAGACCTTTCAACGCATGGGGTTGACTGATAAAAATTTGAGAACATCCAACACTGTTTTCCATGGAGTGGTTCCTGGCAAGTCGGCTTACCCAGTTGGCAAGATTGAACTGGAGGTGGCCTTTGAAGATGAATATGACTCCAAGGCCGAAAAATTGACGTTTGAAGTGGTTAAAATCAGGAGTCCATATCACGCCCTGTTTGGGCGACCGACTTATGCTAAGTTCATGGCACGGCCATGTTACGTTTATTTACAGCTCAAGATGCCGGGTCACAAGGGTACCATCACTGTGCATGGGAGTCGAAAGGTGGCTTTGGAGTGTGAAGAAGGCGACGCGGCTTACGCTGAGTCTGCCTGTGCCGCGGAGGAGCTCAAATTTTATCAAGACAATGTTGACTCGGCAAATATGACCTCCCTAAAGAAGCCAACTACAGAGCATGACCCGACATTGAAGTTTAAATCGGCCGCCGAGACGAAGCTTGTTGACTTTACCCCAGGTGACTCTGCCAAGCAATTTAGCATCAGCAGCAATTTGGTTCCCAAATAGGAAAGCGCACTCATCGAGTTCATCCGTGAGAACTGGGACATCTTTGCATGGAGACCTTCTGACATGCCGGGTGTACCGAGGGAACTCGCTGAGCACACCCTCAATATTGATCCAAAGTATAAGCCGGTCAGGCAGTTTCTTCGGCGTTTTAAAAAAGAGAGACGGAAAGCCATTGGAGAGGAAGTTGCCCGGCTCTTAGCGGCTGGGTTCATTTGTGAAGTTTTTCACCCGGAGTGGTTGGTTAACCTGGTGCTTGTGCTTAAAAAGAACGGCACTTGGCGAATGTGTGTGGACTACACGGACTTAAACCAGGCTTGTCCGGCTGATCCCTTTGCTCTCCCCCGTATTGATCAAATCATTGATGCTACGGCGGGTTGTGAACATTTGAGTTTCTTGGATGCTTACTCTGGTTATCATCAGATCAAAATGGCAGTTAAGGACCAGGAGAAGACGGCTTTCATCACTCTGTTTGGAGCCTTCTGTTATGTATCCATGCCGTTTGGGCTCAAGAGTGCTCAAGCGACTTATCAGTGGTGCATGCAGAACTGTCTACACGACCAAATTGGGCGTAATGTTCATGCCTATGTAGATGACATCGTGGTGAAATCCAGAGAGAAGGAAACCTTGATATCTGACTTAAAAGAGAGCTTTGATAATCTCCGGGTTTATAAGATGATGCTTAATCCGTCCAAGTGTGTGTTTGGTGTACCCGCAGGCAAGCTCTTGGGTTTTTTGGTCTCCAACAGAGGTATTGAAGCTAATCCGGAGAAGATCAAGGCAATTACCTCTCTGGCTAAGCCGGCGTGCATCAATGATGTTCATCGACTGGCAGGTCATGTTGCCGCTTTAAGCTGGTTCATAAGCCGGTTAGGTGAGAAGGCCCTACTGTTATATCAGATGATGAAGAAAACATACACTTTTGTCTGGAGTGGTGCTGCTGATGCTGCCTTTGAAGACTTAAAAAGACAGTTGTCTGAACCACCAATTCTTGCAGCTCCTATTTATAAAGAGCCGTTGCTGTTATACGTGGCTGCCAATTCACGAGCCGTCAGTGTTGCTATCGTGGTGGAGGTTAAGGAAGCTGGCAAGGAGCATCCGGTCCAACGGCCGTTTTACTATATCAGTGAGGTGCTCATTGAGTCTAAACAAAGGTATCCACATTGGAAGAAACTCGCTTACAGAGTGTTTATGGCCAACCGAAAGTTGAAGCAGTACTTTCAAAGTCATCCTATAACTGTGGTAAGTTCTGCCCCTTTGGGAGACATCATCCAGAATAGGGAGGCCACAGGACGAGTTGCCAAGTGGGCTATCGAGCTTGGGCCTCATGATTTGAAGTACATGCCACGTACTGCTATTAAGTCTTAGGCCTTGGTGGACTTTATCAATGATTGGACAGAGTTGCAGGCACCCGAGGAGAAGCCAGATAACACATATTGGACTATTCACTTTGACGGGTCCAGGCAGTTAGAAGGCTCGGGGGCTGGAGTTGTTTTAACTTCCCCTCGAGGTGACAAATTTTGTTATGTACTCCGGCTTATGTTTCCATGTACTAACAATGCAGCTGAGTATGAGGCCTTACTCCATGGTCTCCGGATGGCCAAGGAGATGAACTTAAGCCGGGTAAGGTGTTTGGGCGACTCAGATCTCGTGGCTCAGCAGGTGTCAGGAAAGTGGGATTCCAAGGATCCCCTTATGGCGGCTTATCATCGTGAAGTAGATGCGGTGGCTGGTCACTTCAAGGGCTATCAAGTGGAGCACATTGATCAAAGGAAGAATGAGGCGGCTGATGCTTTAAGCCGGTTGGGATCTCAACGTAAGCCGATACCGCCTAACACCTTTCTCGATATTTTAGATAACCCTTCTGTCAAGGTGCCTACTGAGGAGGAACTAGCGGTGCCAGACCCGGAGGCACAACTGGTGGCAGCTCTTCATGTTATCCCGGATTGGACAGTGCCGTATTTGGCTTATATGACCCCCGGAGACTTACCTGAGGATGAGACCTTGGCAAGACAAATCGTCAGGCGCTCCAAATCTATGACGATTGTTAACGGCGAGTTACATCACCTAAGCGTCACTAGGGCGTTTCAACACTGTGTGTCACCTGCAGAAGGCCAAGAAATACTTCGTGAGATCCATGAAGGGGATTGTGGCCATCATGCCGGGTCAAAGTCTCTTATAGCCAAAGCTTTCCGTCATGGTTTCTACTGGCTGACGGCTCATGCTGATGCGGAGGATCTGGTCAGTAAATGTGACGGTTGTCAAAAGTTCTCGTGACAATCTCATGTGCCGGCTCAAGAGTTGAGGATGATCCCAATCACTTGGCCATTAGCGGTCTGGGGGCTTGACATGGTTGGACCTTTCAAGAGGTCTAAGGATAAAAAGACACATCTCCTTGTGGCAGTGGATAAGTTTACAAAGTGGATTGAGGCAGAGCCAGTCAGTAAGTGTGATGCAGCCACGGCGGTTCAGTTCATGAAAAAGGTGATCTTTCGTTTTGCTTTCCCACACAACATTATAACTGATAATGGTACTAATCTCTCCAAGGGTGCCATGGAAGAGTTCTGTCAACGAGAACATATCCGGCTTGATGTTTCGGCTGTTGCTCATCCTCAACCCAATGGTCAAGCAGAAAGAGCTAATCAAGAGATCCTGAAGGGTATCAAGCCCCAGCTCTTTGTCCTCTTATAGCGAACTCAGGGTTGTTGGGTGGAGGAGTTACCTTCTGTGTTATGGAGCATCAACACTACGCCTAACAGATCTATAGGCTACACACCTTTCTTTATGGTGTATGGTGCAGAGGCAGTCCTGCCAAGTGACATCCGGCACGACTCACCCCGCGTGGCGGCTTACGTGGAGGCGGATAACGAAAAAGCTCGTCAGGATGCACTTGACTTGTTGGATGAGGAGCGAGACTTGGCAATAGCCCGATCGGCTATTTACCAGCAAGACCCGCGCCGCTATCACAACCGCCGGGTCAGGAGCAGAACCTTTCAGGAAGGCGACTTAGTACATCGGCTTATTCAGGATCAATCTGACATGCACAAGCTATCTTTGCCTTGGGAAGGACCCTTTGTGGTCAGCAAGAATCTGAACAACGGGTCATACTACCTCATTGATGTTCGAGAGCACAAAGACTCACGTAAATTGGAGGAGGAGACCCGCCGACCGTGGAATATCGCCCATCTCCGGCCTTACTATCTTGAGCCACCAGCTCTCAAGATGTAGATATTTTGACGATGTACATATTATATAAAGAAATAAAGCAGGACCTCTGTCCTTTTTTCCTCAAAAATGTTTATATGTCTTCATTATCAGGTGGTGAAAACTACCAACAGGGAGCAGATCATATCTGGATCTGGCTTTCCCTTTGGTCCGGCTTATGATCATATCTGAATCCAGCCATGATCACTTGGGGGCTTCCTGTTCAAACATAGGTCGTATTCGAACCAAAGAAAACATAGCTATCGATACCCACTTGATCGGCATATTGCCAAACCTACTTGGGGGCTTCTTGATCATATTTGAATCACAGCTTAACCCCTTTGGGTCTAACGTGGATCGTATTCGAATCAGCATCATTAAACAACTCTTATGGTCACTTGGGGGCTTCCTGTTCAAACATAGGTCGTATTCGAACCAAAGAGAACATAGCTGTCGATACCCACTTGATCGGCATCACCAAAGCCACTGGGGGCTATATGATCGTATCCGAATCTTAGCTTAACCCCTTTGGAATGGTTTACTGATCGTATTCGAATCAGAAGCCTGTGAATGTTGTTTATTATCCATCATAAGCATAATTATTTTGACCATCTTGGGACCTTCTGGAAAGCATTATGAGATAGTTTTTTGTCTCTTCCGGTTTAAAATTGGCCCCCCCAGGTTGTTAAGTACCAGGTGAACATTATATAAGCAGGAAAGATTATCAAAAGGGATCGCAGGTATGTTATTATGGCTATGTTTAACAAATATGGTCATAAACCGGCTTGTATATGATGTCTTTGGTTCGTGTTCCGGGTTATCAATATTTTATGCGACCCCCGACGCGATGAACCACCAAGGGAATTTTGCTTGTTTTATGTGTAGGATAAGGCAAGCAAATTTAAACGTCAAGGAAATAAACAATCAACATAAGCCAGACATATATAGCGATAGCGGCTTACGAAAGTGTTAAGCGCTGGGAACATGCGCGAAGGCATGACAAACATTGAGAAGTTTTTTCTACCCTATTACAAGACTCCCCGAGTCTGAATAAATGAAGCATTGTTTTTTGCAAAACGCCTAGCGATTTACTCCTTCGGTGCGCTTGAAGATTCCGGCTTATCCTTCTCCGCCTCTCCGCCGGTTGCTTTGTCTTGGAAGGTTGACAAGGCCCAGTCAATGCCACTCAAAGCTTCAAACTCAGCCTCATCATCTATTAAACCGGCTGGGTCCACTTCAGGGGCAAAAGTATGCTTACGCGTTGGAGGGATCAGGCTGACTTGGTCATATGGAATGTTTGGAATACTCCAGTTCTCGCTGTCATAGCCCGACGAATACTTGGTAAGATCAGTATCATTCCCAATAAGGGTAGCCACGGGACGTATGACTTTGACACAGGCGGTGAAATCATGATCATCAAATACAATACCGTCCTCCTTCAGGCTCGGGTATCCAAGAGCGAGGTCAGCCGGGTCAAGCTCTGGCATCCATGCCTTTGCCCCGCTCAATGCGGCCACGGCCCCGGCTCTTGAAGATGCCCGCCTTAAGTCCTGAATTCGTTGAGGTAGCACAGAGAGATGCTTCAACACGTCTTGCAGAAGGTGGGGAGTGGTATTTGATAAGGCTACAACGGCCAAGGCATGTTATGACCTGGAGTACAGTTGTTCCACTAAGGTGTAAACTGCCTTAAGTTTGATTAGCATGCTCTGCTTGAGGTTGGTGCTCCTGGGGCCTGTGTGTTCGCAAGTATAACAGTGAGCCGGAGATAACAATTATAATAGTCATTGAAAGATTACAATGTTTGAGGTTACAGTAACTTACCGAAGATGGCTGAGACCATTTGGGATATCTGCCATTTTAAGTCGGACAACTCGGTTGTTGCCTCTGCAAGAGATGCTTCTGCCGTCTCGGCCCGAGTCACCAGTGAAGCCTTCTCATCAGCCCAGGCTTTCTTCTCTGACTCAAAATTTTTCTTCAACTTCTCATTTTCAGAGACACTGAATTCAAATTTGGAGTTGGCCTTCTAAGTTTCAAGTTCTTGAGTTTCCATCCGGCTCTTCAGGACAGCAAGCTCCGACTCAAATCAGATTATGGTAAGGATCACGGTAAGATAACATTCAAGTCCCAAGCATTTTACAAGTAAAGATACTTGGCACTTGGGGGCTAATGTATGTTAAAGGATTTTTTTACCCTACAAATCCGAGTCATGCATATTAAGTCCCAAGCATTTTACAAGTAAAGATACTTGGCACTTGGGGGCTAATGTGTATCGCAAGTTCAAAGTATAATGCTATAACCGGGTTAAATATATTCTCTTTAAACCGGACAAACCAACAGTAAGTAGATTTCTAAGTCTACAACATATTCATTCATAGGCAATAGACTTGGGGGCTGGTATAGTAAGTAAGATTCAGGAAAATAGCATAAGTTATACCTCAGATTTGTGCTGTATTTGTTTCACCATGTCAATTTCCAGGTCACGACTATTATGTACTTGATTCAGATAGCCCGAGACTATGTCACCAATGCTTAAGTGAGTGTAATCAGTAATGTCCTGCTTTCGGCGTTCGGCAAGTTCTTCCTTGGCAGTACATTTGGCAAGGACAGTAGGCCGCCCCGATTCAACAAATTGACTCTTCAGAATAACAACTTCCGGGTCAGTCGTCTTAATCGGACAAGGAGCTTCTGGATTATCAGAGCTGTTGATAGCATCCTCGGCAGGCGGATCAGAGGTTGGCACCGGAATGTCAGAAGCCAGTTCAGGCGGCGGCTGATGGGTGGAACTGTCAGGAGCAGACATGTCAGGCATCGATTTAGTAACAATCGGGTCTTGGGACGGCTTATTCTTCCTTGCCCTCTTGCTGGGCTTCACTTGCATGCTGTCGATAAAGGTAGAAAGATGAATACTAAAGCATAAGTAAGGTAAAACCTAAAGTAAATAAGGTTACATTACCCGGGAGTAGTTTTGAAAGCCGGCATGTTTGATTGCATAGACTCGCCGGAGGAAGGAGAAGAATCCTGATAATTGGAGTCAGATGAATTGAGAGGTTGACGAATTAAACCCGCCAAGGGTAAAACAGAACGTAAATCGGAGATAAACTCATTCCGACGCTTCCTAGTTACATCAGGTAAGCCGGAGGAGAGTTCTGCATCCTTGCTGGTCCGGGCCTGCCTCCGGTTTTTAAGCTGTTGTTGCTTCAAAAGAAATTGAGGATCTTGATAAGCTAAGGATGTGAAAATCTTACTTTCCGGGTCACCCTTCGGATTTTTTGCTTTGGCAAAGGCTCTGAGTCGGAGGAGATTATAGTTACCTCTTCGTCAGCCGCTTGGCTGTTCCCCGTATCCTCCTGAAGGAGTAGAATGTTAGTCAAGTAATGACAAAGAAATTAAGAAAATCTAAAGGTTACCTCTTCATCATCCGAAGAAGTATCATCCAATTTGAATAAGTCGGAGGCGCTGGGTTTCTTCTTCTTTGAGGTTCCCATCTTGGAGGCTTTCCTTTCGGTTTTCTTGGCTGACCTGGCTTGTTTGGCAGCCTCATGGTCATATTTGACCTTCTAGAAGTTGTCATCGGCCTGCAGAAAAGGATAAGGAATTATGAGTACAAATAAGGTATAACATAGCAAAGAGTATTTAAAGATTGATAACTTACTGCAGGGCTCGGGTTCTTCTTGCAGAAGGGAAGTAAGCCAAAGGCATTACTAGTTACAGTGCCCTCCTTCAGCAGCGACTGGGTCGTAGAATCTACCACATCATCTGGTAAGTCGTCAGGACTATGACGTAGTGGATCATCTTTTTCGCCTGTGTAAGTACACATTAAGCCGGAACGGCGGCTTAATGGAAGTACTCGCCAAGTGACCCAGACTCGGACCAGATCGATGCTGTTTAAACCGTTTCCCAAAAGAGCTTTGATCTTCTTGATGGTGGGATTGAGAGGCAGACGCTCGACAGCCGTCAGTTTGTCCGCTAGCGGATGGTTGGACTCAAGGCGCAGGGCGCGGAAGCCGGGCAGAGGGCTCTCATCAGCCGGTGAAGTATCCTGACAATAGAACCACGTCTGGTTCCAATATTTTGGATGACTCGTCAGTTCAGCATAAGGAAAAAGGCAATCTCTCCGCCGCTGAATTGAAATGCCGCCAAGCTCAAGACTAGGCCCGTTGGCACGTTCATTCTGCCGGTTCAAGTAGAAAAGCTCTCCGAACAATAGCAGACTTGGCTCCTCTCCCAGGTACACCTCGCAGAAGACTTGGAAATTGCAAATATTTGACACAGAATTGGGTCCGATGTCTTGAGGTCTAAGGTCAAAGAAATTCAAAACCTCTCTGAAGAATTTTGAGCCGGGAGGAGCGAATCCACGGTTCATATGATCGGTAAAAATTATTACCTCCCCTTCTTTGGGTTGAGGCCTTTCTTCAGACGGGTTAGGGGCACGATAAGACATGACCTCCTTTTTTGGTAGATGGCCATACTTCACAAATGCAGACAGTTTTCTCTTAGTGACTATGGAAGGGACCCAATTGCAGGTCACAGGGGCCTTGGTTGCCTTAGGTGCCATGACAACAGTTGGCCTACGACAAAATAAGAAGTTCCGGTTCAATTTTAACCCGGGAGAAAATATCTTAATTATTCAAGGTGGCGGCTTAAGAAGGGGCCTAATGATATAAGGATAACTATGCAACAGTATTTAAGCCGCTACATGTGTCAAAAGCAGTTCAAACTTCTTAAGGTCATGAGAAGCAAGCAATGCTCATAGATCAATGTCCTTTATTTAAGCCGGCTACATGGACAGCTGTGTTTAAGTGTATTCGACAGAAGTAGTTTTCTGGGTGATACAAACAGGTTTCATAATCTACCACTGTTATTTTGGATCAAACAACTGTTCTGAAAAGGGAATTTTCTAGACCTAAGACTGGAGCGGATGAAGCTCAAGGGCTCGAATGGGGCCTCTATGCGACAGAAAGGGGTTCATTTGCATTTCAAAGTAGGTGCAAAACATCTACCGCATCAGTTTTTATCATCTTCAAGATCAAGAAGAGCGAGGATAATGAAATCTATGAAAGGAAACTACTGAACAATGAAGAACGCAAAGAACTCGAAGGCCTTAATGTAGAACTAAGGAGCAGGAAAGGGGAGACTTACCGATGCAAGGTTGCCGCGGAAGGGTGTCGTGTTTTTCTGGTCCAACCAGGTTGATGCAGCGGTCTGAGTTGGTGAAGACAAGGAGATCTGCGGCGGCGGCGGCGGAGCTCGAGTGGCAGAGAAGCAGCTAGAGGAAGAAGACGACTGGAAGGAGGAGAATGGGAAGACCTAGGTCGCGCCTATTTATAAGGAAAGGAAAACTGAGATGGTGCGAGAAATGAGGAGATAAGAGTTATTATCCAGCGGCCCCGACGCCTCGGTTTTCGGAACAGTCAATAAAGGCAGAGATCCATTGGAGGATATGGTGGAATAAAAACAGAATTTCAGAAAAGATGACGTCACGGCGGGTTAACACGGATCCAAAAGATGACGTCAGGGCGGGTTAAAGAAAATCTTTTGCATAGTTAGAAGACTGAAGATTTATGATTTAAGGTATTTTAAGATTGACATGAACAGGTTCAAATCGATCTGGGGCCTAATGTTGGGGATATAACTATTTGTGTAAGCCGCCCAGGAGGGGCCGGGTTACGCAAAGAAGACTCGCCAGAAAGAAGCCCAAGACCAAGCATGAAGATGGCGGTTCAATAAAGGGCTTAAGGCCTACAGGCGACTTAAGGCCCGTTGTAGTAAACCTCCATAATGGCATGACTTGTATCATAAGGTAGATTTAACTAGTCACCGAGCCGGACACTGTTTATAAGCCGGCCGGGACTCTGTAAGCCACAGGGCGTCAACCCGTGTATATAAGGGGACGACCTGCTGGCGGCTTAGGGCAAGAAACAACTCATCGAGAGCCGGGCATAGCGTATCTCGCTCCCTGGTCATCGAAACATCAATACCAACCCAACTAGACGTAGGCCTTACCTTCATCGTAAGGGGCCGAACTAGTATAAAACCTCACGTGTCATTTGTCCCGATAACCCCTTCAAGCTTCCTAGTTGCGATGGCTCCACAACTAAGTCCTTTCACGAGGACATCTAACGTGACAATTCCACGACAGCGTGCCTCCAGCGTCTCAGCGTCCGCGTCTTCAGGGATGGGCACCGTCAGGTCTCGCAGCGCCGCATCGAGTGGGTCTCGAGCATCTTCAGCCGAGCGCTCGCCACTGTTGATGACGAGCACCTCCGTGACGGTGCTCCCGTCGCTGTGCTCGCGAGGAGGCGGCTCGTCGTAGATCACCACATTGGTGGGGAATGCGTCAAGCGACGCCGTGTCGGTGGAGCCAACAGATTTCAGGTCCACAGCTGGCTCGCTGGTGACGTGAAGCTGGTCGAGGAGGCTGACGAGGCGGCTCTCGGGGCAGCCGGTGCCTGCGTCGAAGGCCGGCTCATCGGAGAGTTGAACCTCACCAACAAGGTCGGCGAGGTAGCTCGCCGCGCAGGTGATCTCCGTGCCATGCAGGGCGTCGAGGCTGACGCCATCGGGCGTGCTGGGCTGGCTTCGCTCACCAGGAAGGAACAGGGTTCCCGTCCAAAGCAGATCTCCGGGAGACGGTGCACCTCGCCCCACGGTGGGCACCAAATGTCGAGGGTTGGGTGTGACATATGCCAAAGGATGGCTTATCATGGTGGGAGCAATTAGAACATCCCCGGTGCCCAGAAGCGGGATGAGGCGTAGACACGAATGCCAGCATACTTTACCCAGGTTCGGGGCTCTCCTAGGAGATAACACCCCTAGTCCTGCTCTACGGGGTCTCTGCATGATCACTAAAGGCACAAGTGATACAAAGTTGCTCCTTGAGCTATATGCTAGAGGTAGGAGAAGGCAAGGCTAGCTCTCTCCTGCTCTAGGAATGTGGCTAGGTCTAATGGGGTGGGAACCCTTTGCATGGGTGCCCTGGGGGGTTTATATAGGCCTACCCCCAGGGGTACAATGGTAGTCTGGCTGGCTGCTGGCCCAGCTGTTAGCGTCCCCGGCCTCCGGCTTCCCCGCTGACTACTGGGGCCCGCCGCCTGGTGGGTCCCGCTGACTGGTCTGGTATGGAACCGACAGGCCGCTCCTATCGCTGGCGGGTCTGGTTGGTGGCTACTCACTATAGCCGTGCTGCTAATGACGCTGGCTTGGTCAGCTCTGTGTGGCTATAGTCCCGCCGCCTGGTGGGAGATCACTGTAGCCACACCTAGTCTCATCAGGTTAATGGTGCACTTGCTTCGAGGGAGGGGACGACCGCCTGCTGGAGGCTGGCCCTCCCCTGGTCTGGTTGGTTCGGCGTGCGCCGCCTTCTGAGGTGTCACTGCCCGGTAGGGCCCGCGGCCTGTGGGCCGTACCGACAGGCCGTCATGGGGAATAGGGCCCGCCTGCCCCGAGTGACGTCAAGGGAAGGTGGCAACAGTGCCACGCCGTGCAGAGATCTCCGCCCGTACGGAACACTGTGGCCATGATAGACCCAAGGTTCGGGGGTGAGGGCTTCACTGTAGCCACGCCCCATCTCATCCTTTGATGGGGGCACAAACTCTGAGGGCGCAAGGTGGCCGCCTGCTTGATGCCATCCTTCCTAGAGGCCGGCTGGCTGGAGCCAGCCGCTCGTGGTGCCGTCTTCTAGTGATTGGCCGCCCTCTGGTGGCCGGCCGTCGAGCTAGCCGGCCCCGGAGGGCGGAGCTTCAGCTTGGGGCACAACAAGGTGAAGCCGGCCCAAAGTCTTGATAAATCTAGGGACTCGGGTGAGGCTACCCGTGGCCCATTACTCCGACACCTACTCTATCAACGAGCCCCGTGTGACACCAAATTTCTTGGCTTCTGTGCTACAGCTAGTTCTTCCCCTCGTTTCTGTTTTCCAACCAGGCAGCGGGCGGGGTGTCGGTTTGCTCAATGGTGGTCCCACATGAAAGTGAAAATGCTAGGCAACACGCCTTCCCTAAGCTATGTGTCGTTCCAGACGGGCCGTGTTGTACTCCCGATTCCCGGGCGTGTGGGGGTGCGACACGAACGCAACATGCCTTTTCCTTTTACTAGCAATGTGCCCATGCGCCGCGACGGATCCAAAATAGTAGAATAGTAGTATTTGTTCACAAACTTGAAAGAAATCACTATTGTTTTGATATACTCCTAATATATTACTCCCTCCGTACCTAAATATTTGTCTTTTTTGAGATTTCAAATGGACTATCACATACGGATTATATAGATATATTCTAGTGTTTCTAGCAAGATGCCCGCGCGTTGCACTAAGTTGATGGAAAAGGTAAGCACAACTTATAAATTGACGGATGGAGTACTAGTTACAGTGATGCATATAATTAAGCAAAGGGATCGCACATGTCGGTATTGACTAGAACGAGAATGCAACAGCACAATAAGAATTAAGGCCACGATGATGCAATCACAGTGGTGGTTACAGAAGGCAAGAAGAAAGATGGATCCATGAATGTATGACCTCCTCCTCCTCAACTTAGTGCGCCGGGCCACCGACCGGCGGCTAAGGAGCAGCGGCTTTTGTGGAGAGGTCGAGGTGCTTCTCAGCAAAGGCATCCAAGGCTTCCAGCCGGTTGAGGAAGGCCAATGTCGTAGCGTCCTCACTGGCCTTGTAGATACCTATGTACATGATTTGCTCGTACACGTGGATGTGTAGGTCGACAAATTCTTGCAGGGCGAGGCGCCTCGTGGCGAGCGCGACCTCCAGGTGGACATTCTTCATGGCGTCGGTGGGCAGTCGCAGGGCCACTAGTGCTTGAAAGAGGTTCCGGCCATGGAGGCCG